>NW_026946430.1:81139-180087 GCF_033847375.1 Trichoderma aggressivum f. europaeum | reverse complement strand
GGGGGGGACATGGGATGAGGGAGCTTACAATTCCAAAGGCGATGACGGTCAAGAAACCCTTGATCAAGAAAGCGATAATCAACATTGACAAGATCTCGGGAATATCATCCACCGACCTCGGGCAGAGTCCGAGGGCGTCGCCCTTGGTGCGGTCACACGGAGACGCCAAGTTGAGGAGCAGCTTTGCGACAGAGACCTTGGTCAGGGGGTTCCAATAGCTCATAAGGCCAGTCACAACCGCGACGAGGAACACCTCCAGCATGGGGTATTTCTTGATGACCTTGATTCGGCGAAACGTTTGTGCCCAGTGTTTGGATGCCTTGATGAAGAGCGCTCCCATAGCGCCTCCGACGATACCAACAAAGATGAAGGATCCCAGCTCAAAATACTCCCAATCTACCAGGTAACGGACCTCGAACATGACAATCTTGTGCGTGCCGTAGGGATTCAAGAATTTGAGGGACAGCGCGGCGATGATGCAGGCAAAGAAAGTGCGGAAGAGGGTTTTGGCCGGGAAAAAGTACGACACTTCTTCCAGACCAAACAAGACACCCCCCAAGGGAGCTCCAAATGCAACAGCCACGCCCGCGGCCGCGGCAGCCGAGAGGACCTCTCGTCTCTTGGCATCGTTGCGATCGTACTTTGCAAATAGACGACATGCGATATTGCCAACGCAAGTCGCCATGTGAACAAACGGGCCCTCTTTGCCAATGCTCAGCCCCGAAGAGACGCTCAGAATCAGCGACAGCATCTTCAAGATCAATGTTCTCAGACCAAGGAATCCGTGAAGGACGAAGCCGCTGAGGATGACTCGGACTTCGGCGACACCACTGCCTGCGGCTGAGTAGTAGACCATGGGCGGGTTTTCAGACTTCCCCTCCACCACCTGCCGGGGGCTGGCACTATCGTCACCGGGGCCTTCATCGGCAGCTCGAGGAGTCTCGGCAGCCAGGTTTTCGTCGAGGGTTGTCAAACGGTAGGCCGAGGGAACCACCGTCTTTGTCCACAGGGCGACCCAGCACGAAGCAAGCGCGAAGAGGACGACGCAGGCGACGTAGATGAGGAAATCCGTCCACTTCTCCCCGAACGGATGATAATGCAGTGCCTGGGACCATGTCTTCCAGTCTGTGCACTCGGTGCGCCCACCGGGGCAGCATCTCTGGATAGGATGTTAGTGAAGGCTCCGTGACCCATCTCTCACACCCTCTCGTCATACGCAATGCACCTACCTTTTCGTCAAAATACCACGCTCTCGAACAATACCCATCCTTGAAGTCGAAAAAGACCGATTCGGCCGCGTCGACTGTATACGCTATCAAGGCGATGACGAAGCCACAGAGGGCACTGAGAATCCATCCCTGGCTACCATCGATGGTTGTCAAGACTCTGCCCCAGAAATCCTTCCTGCTGCGAAGTGCCCTCACGCGGTAGGAATCGGCGATTGTGTCGTGCACCCAGTCGGTGCTCGTGAACTGATCGTACCACACGCGCTCGTCGGGGAAGATGGAGCCCTTGGACTCTGACATGGACCGCTCGGAGAAGGCATGGACGAGGCGTGCGCTCCAAGAGGAGCGGCGACTGTGGTGTCGAGTTCCCCGGCTGCTGTCTGTGAAGTCGTTGGATGCTGTTAGCCGACTTGAAGCTGCATGCTAACCCCGGAATCTGCTGGATAAGAGAGCCTCCTTTTCTTCTTCTCCCTCTTGCGTCTGAACATACCTCCCGAGTAGCTCTGATCGCGGGATAAATTGGGCCGTGGTGAGGCTGCCCCGCCGTGGATTCGAATACGCGACCGAGAATTGTTCAGCAGCAGCGGGGAGCGCTCGTCAGGCTCATTTGCCGAGTTCTGGCGGCGCATGGGAAAGGGACGGCGAGACAATCGGGGGGACGCGGGCTGCGACGCCGACCCGTAGCCATCTCGATCCGCCATGGCGGTGGGTTGATGGGGAAGATGTGAAGAACGCAAGAACGAGTACAGTTAAAGGAGGAGACGAGAAAATGATGGCAGCGGGAGTTATAACGGACTCATGGATGCGGTAACGGTAAGCCTCGATGGGGGGCGTGGGCTATCAAGGTCACTGCAATAGTACGAGTATCCGTAGTAGGTAGGCCTACTAATGATATGAGATGGATGCACTAGGTCAGTTGGTCATCAGGCCCTGTACAAGCACCGGAGGACCCTCGGCAAGGGGGGGCTCAGTGTCTCTGGCTACCTCCCAGGTAGTAGTACGAGTATAAATAAGACAAGGAACATAGTAGGTAGGTATCAATGACGCTTGGGAAACCACACGGAGCAACAAGCCATCAAAACGAATGGAAATAAAGCAGCTGATAACGCTCGTGATTGCCTACAAAACGGCGAGGCTGACCGTTGAAATCGGCGCGTCTCGGGGGATGCAGCGCCTATCCTGTAATTTATCCTAGCTCCAGCTTCTGGGGTCGCCAAGCGCCTCGCCTGCCGGACTAGCAACATGCGCCGCCCACTGGTGCTGAGCTATGCCACATGCATCAGCAGCGGCGCCGTCAGGTGAACTGATTGCTGGGTTTCTGTTTGACGGGCGGAGGGCTTTGGGCAGCCATGGGTCCATGCTGGGTAGGTGGTTTTTTGGCTCTCGATTTTGATGCGTCGGTACGAGGAAGATACAGAGGTAGGGACAGATAACAAACCATTACTATTCTGCTACGATAGGTGGGAGATTGGTAGTCTATGGCATTGCTGTACCTGCGAGGTAGGTAGTATTGCAACCCAAGACATGCAAAAAGGCTTTGTATGTACGAGTACATGCAAGCAGGGTCGTGGCCGCATTGTCGCAACTCGGACGATGCACGGCCGTGCTTGCGACTGGCTCGGCAAAGGGTTCGAGGGTGCGTCATCTTGGAGCACGAATGTCCAGGGTTCAGGCGGGTGGGTCGTGGATTTCATCATCCGACATGCATTGCGGGCAAGCAGCAGCCTTGCAGCAGCAGCTGGGACTGGGCCTAGAATGCCTACATGTACATACTAGGTAGTATGTACATGCAGCAACATGTGAGTGGGAGTAGCAGTACAGCTCACAGTGGACGCCGCATGCCTTGGCTGGATGTAGCAACACCATTGCCCCGGATCAAAAACAAGTACCGGGAGTCTGGAGTGGATGTCATGTTTTACTTGGTGCTCACATGCGAGAGACACAAGATCAGGAGACGCGGTCTAATCGTGCCTGTCACAAGAGCGCCACAGGCAATTAAAGCTGAGGCGGGCGGCAGCCAGACATTGTTTAGGGTGGGGGAGGCTTTTGTGTGAGCGCCGCCTCTGCTGTTGGTGGAGGGATGATCTAAGCATCTCACGTTATGGCTGCATCTTCTCCAGGCGTTGCTTGATGTTGGTGTGGGAGGGAGCATCGAGATGTACTTCTGCTGCCATTAAAGCGTTGCGGCAAATACGGGCACTAAAGTCGTATCGTGATTAAGAATGTGTCACGCCATCTATACACTCCCCCCTCTATGTCCAGCGGGCGGTATATCATGACAAGCTTCCAAGTTTATTCAGTCGTCCGTGAACATGATTCGTCTACATGATTCGCCTCCATGTAAAGCAGAGAGGGGTGTTGAGTGGTATCAGTACAAGGAAATGCAGGGTACATGTGACTGCGGCATCAGATCCTCCGGAATAGTTTAACAGCGACGTTTATTTCCCCAGACCAGATGAAAGCAAGCGTCCTTGTCCGGAGTCTGGAGTCTGAAGTCTGGAGTCTGGAGATCCCGTGGTCCTGCACGTCAACTTAAGGGTCCAAGATTTTAATGGCGGCGGCCGCGGCTGCTAAAAGGGTGGCGGACGCACGTATTTCCGGTGCAAACGCAGTGGATGCACTTCTTGCAGGTACGTACCAGGAACTCGAAAATCTTTATCTTATCAGCCAGGAAAATTTCAGAGCCCCGTCGAAAAGTTCCAGCGGCCGTAGCCATCGACGGCGCAGCGACACCACGATCAGCTTTTAAAGCAAGGTTTCACAGACTCTATTCCGTAAACGCGGATTGAGCCATTGAATTCTCCAAATACAAAGCTTTACATCTGACCATGGCGAAAAAGAGAAAGGCTTCCCGCGCTGCCGAGTCCAGCGGGCCAAAAGAGCTGGACCCGGCAGACGCTCGCCTCAAGGTCAACACATACGAAGATGTGGCCAACTCAGAAGACGAATTCTTCATGAATCGAGACACAATCATGTTCGACGACGAGCCCAACATGAAGCGCCGGAGAAAGGGCGAAGAAGAGATTGATTTCTCAGACGAAGAAGTACTAGGATACGAAGACTCAGATTCAGGAAACGAGCCCCGTCCGAACAAATCAAAACGAAAAGCCGCTGCAGGGCACGTCGATTCAGAAGATGAAGAAAACGGAGCCGAAGGAGAGGAGGGCGAAGAGGAGGGCTGGTGGGGTGCATCCAAGAAGGAATACTACAATGCAGACAACATCGAGACCGAGGCCGATGCTCTGGAGGAAGAAACCGAGGCCAAGCGATTGCAGCAGAAGAAGCTGTCCAAGATGGCGGAAGAAGATTTCATCTTTGACGGAGATGAGTGGCTCATGGCTGAGCAAGAACCTCAAGAAAGCGCAGAGACCGTGACCGAGGTTCTCAAGGAGGTCGAGATCACTGACGACATGGGCCCTGGGGAGCGGCTGAAGCTGCTGTCTGCTCGATATCCCGAGTTTGACTATCTCGTCGAGGACTTCCAAGAGCTGCAGCCCCAGCTCGAGATTCTAAGAGCAGATGCCAAGGTTTCGACCGGCAAGTCTCTAGCGGCCATCAAATACTGGGTGCTTGGCTGCTACGTCGCCTCATTGGCTAGTTACCTGGCCATCCTCACATCCCCGGCCCGAGATGCCGCTAAAGCACAGAAAACAATTGATCCTGCCGAGCTTCGTGACCACGAGGTGATGGAGACCTTGGTCCAATGCCGCGAGGCGTGGGAGCGGGTCAAGGACATGAGATCACTCAGCACCGCCGACGCCTTGGCGCAAGACATCAATTCTATCCCCGAGGTGGACGAATATGAATCAATCGTACAGACCAAGAAGGCCAAGAAGGCCAAGGAGAGTGCGGCTTCTGCGGCAAGCAAGGCCAAGAAGCTGGCAAAGGCCAAGGCCATCGAGGAGACAGTCGCCGACCTTTATGACCTGCCTATCAACACAAAATCCAAGGCAAAGAGCAAAGACGAGACGCTGCGCGATCAGGATGACGACAGCTCAGACTTTGGTGAAGAAGAAACTCTGGATGCTCGTGCAGCTGCTGACAAGGCGGCACGCAAGAAGAGCTTGAAGTTCTACACATCCCAGATTGTGCAAAAGGCCAACCGTCGTGCTGGCGCTGGTCGGGACGCCGGTGGTGACATGGATATCCCTCACCGGGAGCGTCTTCGAGACCGTCAAGCTCGCCTCCTTGCCGAGGCCGAGAAGCGAGGAAAGAGAGATTCCAAGCTGGGCGCGAACCTCGGCGAGGACAGCGACGAAGAAGACTCCAAGACTGCCAATGCACTTCGCGACGATGAAGACGAGTACTACGACATGGTGGCTCACGGCTCCAAGGCCAAGAAGGACGACAAGGCCGCTCGATTTGCCGCCTATGCCGCCGCAAGCAAGGCCGACAGGGTGGTGGAAACTGAGGTCATCGGCGAGGATGGCAAGCGCAAGATTACATATGCCATCCAAAAGAACAAGGGCCTGGCACCCAGGAGAAGCAAGGACGTGCGGAACCCCAGAGTCAAGAGGAGAAAGCAGTACGAGGCCAAGCAAAAGAAGCTGAAGAGCATGAAGCCGGTGTGGCAGGGCGGCGAGCCCAAGGGAGGTTACCGGGGAGAAGTCAGCGGTATCAATGCCACCGTTATCAAGAGCACGAAGCTGTAGAATATTTCTTGCGATTAATATGCATGTATACATTACGTTGTCCAACTCGACTTATAACTTACCAATAGATTTGCAAAGTGAACTCGGGACAACTCTAGACACCATTTATGAGCCATGAGCATATTTAAAGACTCACACAATCCCTGTTTATCGTAATATTTTATAAGATAGCACATCATTTATATAATGAAGCGTGGCAATGGACTTGTTCTTTTAATGTTCAGGTTAAATAGGCGCTGAGGTGCTAATTTAAGCACCTCCGAAGCTGTCATTTCAGCCCCACCTTCATACGAAATCACGACCTCTTACTTGTCAACTTACACTTTCGCAACTACACATTGATGATCTCCCAACTACGATAGCAATCCTGAGCTTGCAACTAGTCATCTTTGCAAATTGTCATATCCTCCAATGCCATTCATACAATAGCCCTTCAGTCTCAACCTTCGCAGCCACCGCGTAACCAGGCCGCAATGGCTGCTCCCGACGCGAGCAAGTTCACCACCTCCGACCAGATCTTCTCCGCGAGCCACACGCTCCCGCAGATTCGCTCCATTCACAAGGCCCTTCATGTCGAGATCGAGGACAAGGCAAGCCGCCTGCGCACGCGGGTAGGCGGATCTTATCGCGACCTGCTGGGCACGGCCGATACCATTGTGCAGATGCGCAACGACAACGATGCGGTCCAGGAGCTCCTTGGTAACATGGGCTGGCGGTGTGGCAGGGCGGTGGTGTCGACAAAGGTTGCTGGCATGGCCAAGTTTGTGGAAAAAGAACGCAAGTCGGATATTGCCGAGGCTGCTAGGCAAAGGTTGCTGGATGGATGCCTGTTGGTAGTCGGTAGGCTGCTGAGGGGTCGTGGAGAGCTGGACGAGAGCATCAAAACAGGCGACAGACTGGTGCTGACGGCCAAGGTGTGGGTATTGAGCCGCCTCCTGGTCAAGAGTTTAGGGACCGAGTTCCCCAGCGACGAGGCTCGACAAGTCGCCGATGCGGCCAAGAAGAAGCTCGATAGCCTGCGCCGCCGGCTCAAGAGAACCCTGGAGAAGACCATGGAGAAGGCCGGTGGCGACTCTGACAGGGACGACGTGCTAAAGGCTCTGGCTGCGCACAGTCTTGCAAATAGCTCCGGCGCCAAGGATACTCTACGGCACTTCTTTGAAGTGCGCTTCAAAGCCCTGGCAGTGGCCTTGGATTCCGAGGAAGACGAGCGTGTCGGAAGCTCAGAGGATGTGATCCAGAGCCTCACGCTCTACGCCCGAACTCTGCTGGATGTTCAGGCTTTGGTGCCAAACAAGCTCTCACAGGCGCTCAATGCCCTGACAAAGAAACCCCTTCTGGAGGACGCCTCGCTGCAGAAGCTGGAAGGACTACGGCTCGACATTTTTGAGAGGTGGTGTGGCGAAGAGATTCAATATTTTACACCCTTTATCCGGCACGACGACCTTGACGGGACGCAGGCAAGGGAAATGTTTGACGGCTGGGTTGAAAAGGGCCAACAAGTGTTGCTTCGTGGTTTGAGCAAGACGCTGGAGACCATGCAGGATTTCAAATCCATAACGGAGCTGCGGACAAGCCTTCTTCAGCTATGGATACGCGAAGGCAGTAAAGTGCGAGGTATCGATCCCGAAGAAATGCAAAACAGTCTGCGAAAGGCCGTTAATGCGCAAATGCTTGCCGTTTTGGACTCAAAGGTCACCAAGCTTCATATTGTTGGCTCCGAAATAAAGGCTACGCTGGAAAGCTGGAAAGATGGTTCGACAGGGAAAGTGCCAGGGCTATGGGATGAAGAAGGCTACGAGGATGCCCTGTCCAACGGAGCTCGCCCGTTTCTGCAAGAGGTCGCGTCGCGATTCTATGGCCGCAGTGATGCTGTGTCAAAGGCACTCAACTGTTACTACTCCTGGTTTCATATCATCGACGACGTGAAAGAGGTGGTAGGGCAACTAGAGAAGCAGCGATGGGATAACGACTTTGACGAAATCGAAGATGAAGAGACTATAGAGGCGAGACAGCAGTTGTTAAGCAAGGATGACCCGAAGATGCTGCAGCAGAAGCTAGACACCAGCCTTGATGCGTCCTTTGAAGGCCTCGAAAAGGAGATGCAGCAGCTGTGGGATGGCAAATCCGAGAGTGGCAGCAGCAGCGCCATCGCCATGTACCTGGTTCGAGTCCTGAGAGACATTCGTCGGCAATTGCCACAACGTGACACCATTAAGGAGTTTGGCCTGAGCATGGTTCCCGCGCTCCACCAGACAATTGTTCTCTCAGCGTCAGAATCTCCTGTGGATGAATTCGTGACGGCTGGACTCTCTGGGAGGATAGCAATTGGTAGACCTCTTTGGGAGGGCAACCCTGCATTACCAAATCAGCCATCGCCAGAGACTTTTCAATTCCTCCATAGCTTGTTGCTCTCTCTGTCGGCGGCGGGAGTTGATTTGTGGACTGCAGCTGCATTAGCCGCTTTGAAAAAGCATGTGAGTCGGCGGCTATGCGAAGCTTGGAATCAAGAGCTGCAGAGCAGAGTATTTGATAAGGAAGTCAAGGAAGAAAAGGAGGACGCCGAGAAGGAAGTAGAAAAGCCGAAAGAAGAGGGTGAGGAGGAAGAAAACAAGGCAGAAGAGGCCAGTGGAGAGGAAGAAAAAGAACCAAAGGAAGATGCAGAGAAAGAGGCGGAGCCAAAAGAAGATGGCCAAGGAGAAGACGGCGGAGATGCAAAGGAAGAGACCGAGGAAAAGGAAGAGCTTGTCAAAGATGAAAATGACAAGGAGGCTGAGAAAGAGGAGGACGATACGTCCAGCAATGATCAACTGCGAGATCTTTGCGTCCAGTGGTTGTTCGACATTTCTCTCCTCCGGCTCTCAGTCGGAAATGAAGCGGGCGAGACGGCAGATGAGTTCCAAAAACTGGAAGATGCAGTATATGAGCGCAGCGGCCTGGAAGATTCATCACGGCAACACGTCGGCAAGGCAGCAAAGCACTTTTGGAGCCGGACGAGCCTGTTGTTTGGATTATTGGCATGAGACAAGCAATGGCATCTTGCTTCTCCCAGCGGGCTGTCCTTTCACGACATCACGGATTAAGTACATACAATTAGAAACGTCATTCGTCATGTTTACAGCTTGTGCCTCTTCTCGCCGCTTGCAATCTTCCTAAACTCCTCCTGCGGGACTCCCGTAACGAACCTCTCCAGGCCAGCAAACACTTCGTTGAAGTTGCTCAAGTTTACAACATTCTGCTCCGGTCCCCGAATCAGCTTCTTGATGCCCACCAGGCTATCGCCAACAAGATGCTCCCCCAACCTCTCGTCCACCTCCTTAAGCAGCAGCTCTCTAAACTTTACGTCCTCGCCCTGCTTCACCTCCTCAAAGATCTTGTTGACGAAGCCGCACCGCTCCAGCTCCGCGCTCGTGATCCTCTTGCTCATGATGAGCGCCTCGTTCGCCCTCGCAGGGCCGAGCCGCGTAACCAACGCGCGCGAGGAGCCTCCCTCGGCGACTAAGCCCAGGGACGAAAAGGGAGTGAGGAGGAAGGTGTGCGGCGCGCAGTAGATGAAGTCGGCGTGGGAGACGATGGCGGCGGTGAGGCCGACGACGGGGCCGTTGAGGCCGACGACGAGGATCTTGGGGTGCGAGGCAAAGGCCTCTGTGATGTTGAGGTTGAAGGCGACGAATGTCTGGAGCCACTGCTTGCGAGCTTCGTCGGGGTCGCTGGGGCTTGTTCTGCCAATGGTGACATCTGCGCCTCTGTTCTGATGGTTAGCAACGGAATAATCACCAGTTCCTTCAACTCATTTGTCTCTTTTTGTTTTCTTCCATGATAGATTTTCTTTTCTCATGATGATACGGAAACATGTATGGACATAATAGAGGACACTTGATATAGATAGATAGGAGAATAATAGAGTCACGTACGCTGAAAAGAAACGGCCCTTGCCGAGTAGAACCGTGACAAACACCTCGTCATGCTTCGCCACCTCCCTCAGCGCCTGCGACAGCTCAAAGTACTGCGCTTGGTTCATCGCGCCGAGCTTCTTCTCGTTGGCGATGGTGATGACGGCGACGCGGCCGCGGTATTCGATGGAGATTACGCCGGACGACATGATTGCGCTGGCTTTATTTATTCTTGATATCAATTTCTTTTAACGATAAAAAGCGAGACTTTATATAACGAGATAGTATAATTGGTATAGCAATCAATGACTCCAAGGGGAAATCGCAAAAGAAAGAAAAAGGCAATGATTCTGGTTTGTTATATATATGTAAGTAAGACTGGAGGTGAGATGTGAGATCCCGGCGCTTTTACCCCAGACATACCGAGGTCTACGGGTAACATTTCTGCGGGGCATCGAAACGGCTTGAGATCCCGCTGTGTGCCAATTTCGTGCGATTTGCATCTACCCTGTCAATCTAATGAATTTAAGAATAATTCATAATGATTTCTTCGTCTCTTGTTTTCTCACGGTAGATTGATGTGGTTCAATGGCTGGTGAATGCGAAACAATGTATTTGTGAAAAGACGCCTCTATGCTGTGAGAGCAGTCGCACAATGGGAAATATGTATATATATCTCACAGCGCCCGCTCGTAGAATCAAAACTCCCCCCATTTGTAAGAAACTCACATCTCTCAGTCTTCCAATTACTTTTTTCAGGTCCTTTGTACACATTATATCCCTCATCGACGCGCTCTGATCTGCCGCTGTTTCGGAAAGTCTAGTGGTAGCGCAAGCTTCGCAATGTGCAGCATTCGATCCTCCGCCTTGTCCTTTACAGGCTTCACCCTGGCTCCAATCTCGTGGAAGTACTGGTTAATCACCTTCTGTTCTATCCTCAGGTCGTCTCTCAGGTTCTGCGTGTCCACCTCAAAGTTATCGACGATGCAAGCAAGTGCGCAGCAGTGCGCGATGAGCAGGTCAATGTGGAATTTCCTCAGCTGGCCGCCATCCGAAAACTTGCGACGAATGTTTTCAACGACCGCCTCAGGGGCTGGGGCGAGCAGCTCCCGGAGCTTATCTCGGGGCGGCGCCTGCCGAGTGCCCCTTTGGCGGCCGGGTTTGGAGTAGAGATAGAACAGGAGGACGATGGAGAGGTATCTGAGCACGCGCAGCCGCATCTCGGCAGATTCGTTGGAGGCAATGGCTTGCACGCGAGAGACGACATAGCGGGAGCGGAACTGTATGCTCTCGCCATGTTTCGCCTTCTCCTGCCATTCTCGAATAGGAACAAGATTGAGAATATCTGATCCGATGATTTCCTCGGGGCGGTATACGTCGTAAATGTCTTCTGCGTCGAGATTCGCCTTGGGTACCGGCTTGGCTTCGTCGATGACTGCCTGCAGCTCTTCTCTTGAGGCCATTGTGGATGTGACTGCACCGATGGAGTTGAGAATAGCCTTGGAGGCGTCGTCCAACTTGGGCGTGCTGAAGTCGCCAGGCTTTTTCTGAGGAGCGATGGCGTTCAACACCTTGTCTTGGATAACCTTCTTGGCCTTCTTCGTTCCGAAAGTCTGTCCAAGATCTGTCCTCTGGTCCATGATGCTCTGTTGTACGTTAGTATTTCGCATTGTATCTCCAGAAGATTTCGTATCGAGAAGTGAACCCTTACCGTCTTGGCTTCCGTCTGATCTGTAGAAGTTGGCACTTGTTTAGAGCGAACGGCGCCTCGTACAACCATCTTCTTCGCTTCGACAACTTGCAGTTTGCCAGTCTTGGGATCGTAGATGCCGATGAAGTGGTTCAGAAGTGGCTTTGAATCGGGAGACTCTTCTTCCCTTGCCGTATAGTCCAGATTGCGGTGCGTCGTGGAGTGCAACAGGAGTGCCTTGTCGGCTGCCTTTTTGGACTTTGAAGAGGCATTTTTGGGAATATATGAGTTAAAGACCAAATTCGAGGGCATTTCCATTCCCGGAGTGTTTGCTACATGGATTGTCAGCTGATGCGCCATGGTAACAGTTCGACAACACATTGCGCCGCATACCAATCACAGGAGGGCATGATTTGGGCCGGAGAACGGAGGAGACGGTTGCAATTGAAGCCGGTGCGTCAATGACGACCTTTTTCTTCGCAGAACCAGCCTTTTCCCCGTCTCTCTTTCTCTTCTTGTTGCTGAGATCCGACATTTTTGCGTTGAGCGTCTGCAATCGTTCTTCGACCTGAATTTGATGCCAAGTGGGATATCTGCTCCAAAAAAATTTGGTTATCGGGCGGCAGGAAATCTTTCGCCGGCATTTACCCGGGTGGGCGGTGAGAGACGAAACCCCACACAGCTCAATTCCCAGCAATGTACGTCACTAATTGGCAGCAGGGGGAGCATAGCTGCAGAGCTCCGTCGGTAGCAAGGTGCCAGCTCGCACACAAACTGTATTGGAGAAATTAGGTCACACGAGCATCATAGCTTCACCAGCTCGATTGATGCTTACGAGGAAAGCAATTACGACCAAAATACGTCACGTAGGAGCTTTAAAATGGTTTGGAAATGAAGTAAATTCTGCTTTTGTTCTTGTCAAGCAACGTATCGATCCTAGGCGTGCCTTGTGCAGCAGCTTTTTGCTTCATGGCCTTCGCGTCCTCAAAACGATGTCTCCACCTGGCTGAAATTGTCCAGTCCTCATCTCCCGCGTTCGTCCATTGACTCCCGTAGCTGAATTGACGAGATGCACCGATGAGCTGATTCCAACTTGAAGGTCGTAATCGTTCATAAAGTATCGTGGTGCAGCAGCTTTGTTTGTCGTTTTTTTATCGTGAACTCATTCAAAATGTGAAAGATGTGTCAAGTCAGGTAGTAGAGCGAGTCGTTTATTTGCTAGTTATCCAGTTAGCTTCGAGCTTCTTGTGCAGCGGCGACAACAAATTGAATGGAACTTACGAGCGAGCCCTCATCTTTCTTCTCTTGCGCTTAAGGCGACGAACGCGCTTCTTCCTCCATTTGGCTCTCATCTTGAACGATGCGTCTGGGAGCTCTTATTAGTGGGGGGTTCCAGCAGCAAGGCGGCCGGCGTTCGCATCAGAGGAGGCATTGGCACAACGCCAATGCCATCTCTCGATGCGAAATGCCTTCGAATGCGCCGCAGGGGGAGGGTATCTTACTTGTTCTTTGATGAGAATCGTTGTTGGGATGAGGTACAAGAAAGGAACTTTCGCGAGAGCGGGGGAATTTCAAGCACTTTGACAAGGCTGCTGTAGGGCACAAACCCCCCGGGTATCACGTGGGCCCCTCACTGAGGCCCGTGCATGAGCATCAGGATACACTGTGCAAATGATATGGGTAAACACCTTATGTGCACTGTATGTCGTCTCATGATGGATCAACTGAGAGGGCAGGAGCAAATGTGGCATTGTAAGTCGGTTGGCCACTGGCATTCTTGCATTTCTAGGGTAGCGGTGTCGGTTGGGAAAGCAGAGGAAAATCAATTCGAGGATTCTGGATTTCTTCTTTCAATTTTGCATTCGTGAATATCATCGATCCTTTAGCCGGCCTTTTATGCACTTTGAAGTCTCTTGACATTTCTTTATACACTGAATTGCTTGTCATGGAAACTGCAACAACCAATTTAGACAATAGCTGCGAGGATGACTGTGAATTGCCCGCCGCATTTCTCCGCTTGGTGGACAGCCGTATCAGTGACCAGACTCTTGAAGAATTTCCGATCTAGGAGCAAGAAATCTTCAGGATTGGACGAGACCCGGATGCCAAGTAGGCTGTGGACTAATATTTGGTCTGTGGAGTTGCGTTGCTGACAATGCTCGCAGCTCGTTCTCTATTCAGACCGACTCAGAAAGCCTCGTGTCACGGAATCACTGTGAAATATACGTGATTGTCTACGAAGCATCAGTCAACCACGTCTATGTGCGAGATCGCAAGTCTGTCAACGGAACATTTGTCAACGGCCGCATTATTGGCGTTGGCCCGCAGATATCTTCTGGATATCTCTTACAGGATGGTGATACCATTGAAATTCGCCCCCATTGGAAGTTTATATTCTATCAACCTCGAACGCCTCCACCCCGGCCATTAACGGCCATTCAGCAAGACGAATGCCGAGTTCGTCCTCCTCGCCCTGGTCGGTGGTGTTCAGTTATTCTAACAAGAAAAGGTTTTTGAAAACGAATACATCATATCTCCACGATGCCTTGGCGCCGGCGGAGAGGGAGCTGTCTACTTGGCCATCGAGCCAAAGTCTAAGCGACAGCTTGTCTGCAAGCTAGTCAACCTGGGTAGACAAGATGGCAAGATGCCTCGAGAGGAATTATATCGGAAGCTTCAGGAGATTGATGTTCTCCGTCAGCTTAAGCACGTGAGTCTGCTTCCAATGAAGACTTGGACGTCCCAACAGGATGCTAACCTTCCCTAGCCCAACATCTTGCCCTACATTGACGCTGTTGTTTCTCCGCACTCTCTGTGAGCAACGAATCTCGCACGCCCACTAGATATCGGCAAAATACTGATTATACGACTAGATACATTTTCACAGAGCTTGCGTCCGGAGGTGATCTTGTCTCCTTCATCAATCGCCATGAATTTATTCAAGAGCTCGACTGTCGAATTATTCTCCGACAAGTGGTACGCGGCCTCGCCTATCTTCACAGAAAGGGCATAATCCACCGAGACTTAAAACCGGAAAACATACTGTTGGCGTATTCACCCAAGATAGCCTACCATCGAATTATGCTGTCGGATTTTGGTGCTTGCGCTGTTCCTCGTCGAAGCCGAATGGTGACTGATATTGGCACGTTTGAATACAAGGCTCCGTAAGACGAAGATTTTATTGCGTTTCCAGCGAACACTTGGCTAATAAGTATATTACAGAGAAATGTTTTCAACCGGAGAGGGCCAAACCACCGCCGTTGATTTGTGGTCACTTGGCGTTGTTTCGCTGCGCTTGCTGACCATGGAAGCGGAGAGCTTCGAAAATCTGACTCGCATGGATCAACAATCCCTTGAACAGATGGTGAGGACCATGATTAAAGGAGTCTCGCCAAAGCATTCCTCGAATAGCCAGAGATTTACCTTGGCATGTCTTCAGCTAACACCGGTAAACCGAATAACCGCTGCCGAGGCAGAATGTCACGACTGGTTTTGTACACCGCAAAAGCATTTTGAATTCTTTCAACAGCTTGATAGACGGTGCCTATCAGACCTGGGAGACGATGCTCAGCTCAAGCCAATGCCCTGGGACTTGGCTAACCTTCAATCTCCTCCATTCCCATCAGCGCCAACCAAACTATCTACTACTAGTGCTCATAAATCGATACGGTGGAGCTCCCCACCTTGCACAGAGACGTCAGGATTCTTTCGGGAACTCCAACAAGACATGAAGGCGGCTAGGGTAGGGCCTTTGCCAGGACTGTCGTCACCACTGCATGAATCTGGTGTGCTAACATGTAAGCCTAAACCGGCAAAGGAAAGCCCCAATGTGACTCGCAAAGAGGAACAGAGCCGGAATACACCACTTCGAGATCGTCATATCGAAGACCGCAAGGCAGAGACCCGTATCTTGACACCCCATCAACTGCGAGTTTGCGATGTGCTTCAGCTCCCTCTGCCTGGCCTTGATAGGCGCCTGAAGCCACCACACTCCAAGACTCATAGACAAGATGTTTTGGCAGAGCTGAAACGACTGGACGCAAAATTTTTGACTGATACCATGAAGGCTCCTATGGAAAGTGGGCGCACCGGAGGCGAGGAACGTGAAGACCTCACTCCTGCGGGAAAAAACCAACAATCTCCCCAATGAAGATGTGTGCTGCTGCGAATGAGTCAACCCATTTTACGGGTGAATGTTTTCGGATTTGGACTCTTTTTGAGTCGGGGGTTTGAAAGGAAATGAAACCACTTAGGTAGGTTGATGCCTCCATCTAGAAGATAGATAAAGAGTACAGATGATGCTGTTCAGATATATCACCAGTTTCCTCAGAATTGAGACATTTCAACCAACACTTTCTACTCATCTACAACACAGAAAAACATGTATGCCGCTCTTTGAATCAAGTTGTCGAGCTCGCAATGCCAATACCCAAACAATCACTCTTGCTTCTCAACCCACCGGGGCGCAAAGCCCCTGACCTCAACCCACTGCATGACGCCCCCTATCGGCTCCAGCCTCGCTCCCCTTCTTCGACGCTCCCACATCTCCACGGCCTCCGCCGCCGAATCCGTGTCCGCCTCCCGCTCTGGCGCTCCATCCCACCAATCCCATATATGAACAATCTTCTCTTTCTCCTTCCCCTCCTCCTCCTCCTCCTCTTCAATGAGCTCACAGTCAACAATACACCGATCACCATCCGCCTCACATCTCTTGCACCCCCGATGGTTCAACTCCCTCCCCTGCACACTCATCGAGCACGCCAATCCCTTCACTTCGCATTGCAAACACCCTCTCAACCCAGACATCTTCTGCCTCCTCAAAGCCAGGAAAATCGGTGGCCGAATCCTTTCCCTGACGGGGTATCCCTCCACATACTGCGGCAGTCCCATGAGAATTCTTCCGTCATTGTCGTTCCAAACACCGCATATCTGTTTCCTTAGGGCAATCATTCTCTCTCGCCAGACTTCGTGCGGTTCTTCCGTGCCGTCTTCCATGCGCCGCTTTTCCATGCCGACGCCCTGAATTACTGCCTCCACCAGCCTGTGTACTTCTTCGTCGACCTCTACTCTCGAAAGATAGTTCCGCGCTGAGGTCTTGTCGCGCTGCTCTCTCCGCTGCGTCAACTCCTTCGCAAACAGTTCAGCCACCAACTTCTTGGCTTTTTTTTCTGCCTTTTCCTCCGCTTTTTGTTCCATCTGGGGCTTCAACACATGTTCTTCCCTCCACTTCTGCTCCAGACATTGTTGTTTCTCTCGTTGCTGAATGCTTTCCTGTTGGCGTTGTACAGCGGCGTGACTGACTGCGAGGAAGAGGTCTGTTGACGGGTGATCGTCTTTTATCTTCTCTTCTTTCTTGAGATACGAGCTAGACGGTTGGCTCGGATGGTCAGGTGCGGGTGGTGTTTGTGTGATTTGAGTGGAAGACATTTCGGGGGAACGAGCCTTGCGGTGCATACACACTCTCTGCCCCTTCAGATGCAGTGCCCAAAATGTCCAAGAAGCTGGTTAAATACATGATGAAAACGCAACCGGTCAAAGCCACGAATAGTGAATTGTTGTGCACAAACCCGTCATGCATATAAACTTCATTCACTCACCAATCTGAAGGCTTGTTCAAAGCACATCACAAGACGGAAGAAAACAGGGACAAACGCAAAAGTTTCCAAAAACGTTGGCAGCAATGGTATTGGTATCATGGACTAGGTTACGCGCTGAAACGCAACAATCTAAAATCATACAAATTCACGCACAAAAACCAGTCCTCGCCCATATCCGTTCCCACCGCTACCCGTGACTCTTTCTCGGTCACATAACGATACCGTCCCGTTTGGAAAAAAGATCCATCCGAACCCACGTTGTGTCCGTTACCATATCCCCCAAAAAGATAGAAAAATAAATATCCCAAAATCCAGAAAATAGCAACAATAAATGGCCAAAGCCGAAGATGGACAAGAGATTACTAGAGCTTATAACGAAAAAGAAGATGAGTGTAAAGAGGCAGAGAAGGTAAGAAGGCGAAAGGAAACACTGCTGTTCAGAGCTGTTCCATACAAGAGCAAACAATTGCTCGGTCTCTTGCTCAATCCCTTGGTCGTCTGCGCCTGCTAGCAGCTACTGGCCATCCCTGGCTTCGGAAATGTAGTATAGCCCTAGACCCAAAAAGAAAGCAAAAGAGAATAAAACATAATCAGCCGTACCCTGGCTGGGAAAGAGAATCAACGAAACGAAAAAAAAGTGGAAATATAATAGAAACGCCTGGCCATGGATATGCCTAAAACCTTCAAACACTGAAAAAAATCAAATAATCATCCAAACGCCCGCTTCCATTACCTGAGCGGGGAGTCTGTTCTGGTGCTTGTCTTTGCAAGCTGCCTCAACGCCTTCAAAAGAAAGGGGCAAAACCCAAAGAAGGAAAGAGAAAGAGGTGCTCTGGACCTCGAGCAATAATACTGGTGTCGTCCAAAATAATGTCCAGCCGTGAGGCTTCCAGTGTTAAGTAGGGGTTTGCCTTTTGTTTATCGTATCGGATCTGATGTGTGCTGCTATTGCTGCTTTTAAGACTTCTTGTTTTCTTCGCGCAGTCAGATTAAGTCGACGCTTGTGAAAGGGGACTGCGAGGCGTAACATCGCCACTTCGTCGACGGGTGAGTTGTGTTCTGCTGTTGGCTTCGGCAATCATGCGCTGCTTCTTGCGGACCATGGAAAGCCGGCCGGAGATCATAGTAATCACTGGCGATTTTGTTAGCAATTGTTCAGGGACTGGCTGGTCTGTACAAGTGAGGCGACTTACTCTTTCGGATATGAGCCTCCTCATCGCTCTCGAGATCGCTGCAGCTCTCCTTGGTTCGTGTAAGACCTGCGTCATCACCGCTGTCCAACACAGCCTCGAGCATGCGGATGGCCGTGATGTATGAAATCTCACAACCAGGCAAGTTCTCATTTGTGACTTCATCAATGGCCGCGGTTCGGCTCATCTCGAGAGCTCGGTCATACATCAGCTTTTCAGCTGTGATGCCTGGAGTGAGGTATACCTGGTCCATTCCAGATCCTGTCGAGGACATGATTGAGTCCATTCCTTGGTTTGATGGGTGGCTTGGGTGGTCCTCTGGTAGTTGTTTCTGGGCTTCGATGAGCTTCAGGCGAACAATTTCGGACTTCTCCAGCACCTCATTGAAACGCTGTCGCACCCATTGGACCACGGCGTTGATGCGCTGGACGACAGACTGAGAGACTGCCGCCGATAGGCCGGTGGTAACATCTCCCTTGCTCTTCTTGGACCACCAAATGCTGGCAATGTCCATGGCCCGCGCCAAAAGAGAAAGCGACTTCACGTAGAGTACCAAGGCCTCTTCAGAGAGTGCCACCACGGCCTCAGCCGTAAGACCTTCGTCGTCCACTGATAACTGCTCGGCTGCAATGCCTCCCAGCCCATGGTTTGTGGATGGTGCCATAGGGACAAGCTGCTTGTACTTGACCTCGGCGAACCCATAGACACAGTCACTTCGGGTGGCAAGGTCTTCGATAACCTGCGCGGAGCGGACGTCGTCGTCCTCTGACGCAATGCTCTTCCCGTCTCCAATGAGACCGGCCGAGGTTGGCGGCGTCGGATAGGCCGGGAACGGCTGGTACATTGGTGGAGATTGACCCTTGGGGCGAATGGGGACCCTGACGCCGAACAGGCGGAGGCTGGCATCCTGGATGGCCTTGGTGATAGCGCTCGAAGCCGACCCGGGGCTCGCAGACAAGGCCTTCTCGTACGACGAGCGCCGGTCTTGGCCGGCTCGACCCTGTGTGATAAGCTGCGTCCGCGATGGGGGAGCTGCGACGGCTCCAGTGGTAGAATTTGGGGGCCCCTGCTGCGAGAAATGCCTAACCAGTGGCTTCGATTTCAGAGAAGTCGGGCTCTGCGAGGCGAGCTTCTCGTTTGCGGCCAGCTCATCTGCCAGCGCATTCACTTCGACGTGCCTCCTCTCAACAACCACATAGTCCCTTTCGAACATGACATCCTGAGCCGCCTTTTCCTCTTCCTCTGTCAGAGCCTTGCCGCTTGGAATCCGAGCCTTGCGGATGTCTTGGCTCAAGGAGGAAGGCGGCGAGGTATTGTGCAAAGACGGCCTAGACACCCTGGGGTGATTCGGAAGTGATGCGGCATGGGGTACCGTCGGGCGCTGAATGCCCAGGCCTGCAGCTCCAGTCTCCCGGGGTGAGTTTGACCGTCGGTGAATCTCACCAGAGGGCGGCCGATGTCGGCCCTCGCTGGGGCTCTCCATCAGCGGCGATGACCGAGGCAGTTGCTCGCGAGACGATCGAGCAGGCGCGGGTTCGAAGCCTCCGTTTCGCAGAGAGCCAACGCGCGGTGATGTCGCCGTAGGCTCTGCCTGGGGGATTGACTTCGGCTCACGCCTTGCGGGCCTTGGAACGTCATCCTCGACCAGTCCGGGGATGTCATTAACGACGACGGGGTGGGAAAAGAAGTTTTCAAAGCTCAGCCTCTCCACAGGACTCCTCTTGAGCAGGCTTCTTACTAGGGATTTCATTTCAGATGTAATGATCACTTCTTTGGGGAACTTGATGACGTCTTCGGCAGCTTCTATCTTCCTCAGGAGTTCGACGTGGTTTCTCGCGCGGAAAGGGGGCTTCCCCGAAATCATTTCATACAGGACAGTGCCGACGGACCACAAGTCAGCCTTGGCGTCGTACCGCTCATAACGGAGGATCTCAGGGGCCATGTACAAGGGCGAGCCGCAAAGGGTGTCGGCGAGAGACGTTGAGGGCAATACACGAGCGAATCCGAAGTCAGCAAGCTTCAGCATCGGCAGGGAAGCGATGCCGGACATTGGTATCAACGAATCCTGGCTTGCCTCCATGATGGGGAGGTTTCGCTTTTCCCTAAATGCTTGTGAGGGCAGCAGCAGGAGGTTCTGCGGCTTGACATCTCGGTGGACGTAGTTTTTGCTCCGTAGAAACTCCAGGGCACTAGCCAACTGCTTGAGGAAGTGACGGATGACAACCTCGTGGAGGCCAGAGTCAGGGGCGCTGGGATACTTGCGAGCCATGTCGTGGGTGGCAGGATGGGTAATGAGCTTGTCACGTTTCTTGATGAAGAGGGAAAGGTCACCGAGCTCGCAGTATTCCATGACAAGGTTAATGTGTGTAGCGGATTCGAGACAGTCATGGAGAGCAACGATGTGCGGATGCCGTAGGGTCTTGAGGATTTGGATTTCGCCATATAGGTTTTCTTTCAGTTTCTTGTTCAGGCGATCTAGTTCGACGGATTTGATGGCCACTGCAGCCTTGGTTTCCTGTTGAATGCACAACATGGTTAGCAAGCGCGTCTCAATGAAGAAGGAATGGTTGGTGGTGAAGATGCGAGGAGAGATGGGATAGTTGCTGTCAAGCCGGCCAGGACAACCTGACCGCATGCAAAGAGGGTACGGTACACCGTTGACGATGGCGGAGAGCAAACTGGCCGGTGAAACATGACTAGGATAGGGTTCATCGCACCTTATGCCAGCCCATATAGACCTGCGCAAAGCTTCCTTTGCCAATCTCTTTGTCGATGGCAAACTGGCCTACATTCCGTCCACCCGACCGCCGGGAGCCGAGGGAGGAACCATCCTGTCGGCTCGCCATTGCTTCCTGTGTTACGTTGTCGATGGCAGGAAGAGAGCGAGGTCGGTCACAGCCCGGGGGCTTACAAGGTTCGAGGGTGTGTGCCGTCGAACGAAGCTGTCATGTAGTCCTAGATGGAAAAAGTTCCAGACGGGCAGAAAAAGAGAGTGAAGGACGGAGTAGAAGGGCGAGATTGGATGAGACGCGACGAGACAGGGCTATTAAGGCGAACGGGCCAGGGGAGATGAAACAAGATGGGAAGTCGGTGTAGCGGGAATCGAAGACCCAGAATGGAAAGTCGTCGATGGTATTATGAGGTAGACGGCAGGCAGGTGTCCGATAGGGCGAAGAGTGTTATACGTCGTAGGGTCTGCTGAAAGTTGCTGGTGACGAGGGTTAGCAACAAAGCAGATGGATGACGGAGAGCGAAAAGGGTATATTCGACGAAGGACGGGATGAAGAGGAAATAAAAATGAAGAGAGAGAAAGAGAAAGAGAAAGATGGTAGCAGGAAACAAAACAAAAGAAAGCCAGGGGAGGGTCGGAGAGAGACCGCAGCCGAGTCAGACGAGCGCCGGCGTGCAGGATCCTGTGGCCGGGTTGGGGATCGGAAGGGATAGCAGAAGCAGCTGCTGCAAGCTGGGGGTGACAAGGATGGGGGAGGGCGTGACTAACACTTGAAAGACGGCGGTGCTACGGCGCACTGGCAAGCGGTAGCTTCGTCTCGTCTGGTCTGGTCTGATCAGGTCGAGTCGAGTCGAGAGAGCCCAGCGCTTGAGCTAGGAAGCGGACGAGATGCACCTGGATGGAGTTGGCAGCGCTGTCGCCTGGCGAAGACGCAAGACGACGACAAGTATGACTCGAAGCAGCCAACCCTGATGGACGCTGGGTTTGCGGGGCGTTTGCGTGGGAGGCTTTCAAGAGGCTGCAGCGCAGTGATGCAGAATGGAGACGAGGGCCGGGGGTCGTTATTGGGTTATCGCCCCATGCAGCGAGGTACAAGGAGCAAGATAACGCACCACGACGGCAGACTGAGACTGAGATAGCACGGCGTAGGTACCGGCGCCACAAGGCCTAGAGGGGGGTTTGGGCTGCGCTCCAAACTTGACAGTCGATCCGAGGGTCCCAGATCGGTGAGGTCAGATGATAAGGATGATAGCGCGAAGTTTCGAAGCGGCAAGAAACTAGAAGTGCGGCAAGAAAAACTTAGGAAAAGGTAAGATTAGAAATAAGAACGGAGAAGACGGCAAAAAGAAAAGGGAGAGGGAAATAAAAGAAGAAGTGAGAGATGGCGAGAAGATGGCAGAGGATGGCGCCGTGGCTGCAAGAGGGAAAAAAGAGAGAGAGAGCCCAGATAGACGAGACGAGACGAGACACACACGGCGGAAGGTCACTGCATTGAGGAGGAAGGGCTCGTGATGCCATTGTAGAGCGACTTGCGAAGAGGTAGCGGGTACTGCAGAAGCTGGCGCACGGGTGCGGTACTGGGTACCTCTTTGGATTCTCTCAGCGCAGGGGTTCGCTGCCGCAATCTACCGCAATCTACCAATCTGCCAAAGTACCTGTACTCCTTGATAGAGCTCGGCCCAATCCCAGGGCCACAAGGCCAGTGTGTTGGGCGCTAAAGCCGGCGGGTACCCCGTCAAACGACTGGGCATTGTGCTCATGTATTCATTCATCATGTTCACGCTCAGGTACTCGTACCGCTCTTTGTCTGTACTCGTGCCTTGCGATGCACCAATTAGAGTACGAGTACCTCTACACAAGAACGAGTGGCATGTACAGCTCAAGTACATCCCTAACAGGCTTCCCCGCGGAACGCACGCGTAATTGGGCCCCATGTCGCATGGCGCGGTACCTGCAGAACACCCGGTTTTTGATCAAGCCCGAAGCGGACTTCGTGGGTCACTGGTTCGAGAGCGTCGACAGAAGACAATCCATCATGATGATGCGTACTCGTATGTGCCTCTGAGCGAGAATGCGCCACCGCAAAAACGTCCATCTACTACCTGGTATGTACCAGGCAGGGTACAAACTTACGAGTACATCATTGAGCACTTTTGCAAACACAAGGTCTACGTATAGTACTTCTAGGTACCTCTAAGGTACTTATCGAAGCTGCGGCATGCGGCATCAATGTACATGTACATGTACTCGCGCGGTTTGGCAGCAAAATGCAGACATCAATTAGCACATGTAGGCCAATTGCCATCAACGATGGACAACCACCAGCGGCGCTGATAAGGGTGCTGGAGCGCATCCAAGTGCATGTGCGAGTATGTATGTACTAATCATGTATGCACAACTGGTACGATGGGCACTCCGTATTGTACATATGAGGATGCCTACCTCTTATTGATGGAGCGTGGAATGGCCGCAGCGCCAAGCGGCACAAGCACCGGCCTGGCCTTGCAGAACCGCTGCTGACGGACTGCGATAGGGATGGAGTCTGGAGTCTGCGTTGGAGATAAGAGATGCGGAAGCAGCAGCGATAGCGGCCGGCAATCAGCAACCAATAACAACAACCAATATAGGTCCTGTCTGGTGCAATCCAGCATCCGACAATATAATTCTCGTAATTCTGCCTGCAGACAACGCGCTCGTTTGAATTGGCGGATGCAAGGACACCGTCTCTTTGCCGCCCCTTTCTCACCTCACCCTTATCGCGGCAGCGTTTGGGGGGGTCGTGCAGAGTGATTGAAGCTCCGGACCAGCCATACAGTAAGAGACACGCCGGGGCCGGGGTCGGCGGATCGGCTGGCGTGCATTTGGGAGAGACTCGCATCATTGCGCTACGACCAAGTCCCGTCCGGTACTTGGGAAATAAGATTCCAGGCTAGAATCATGATTCATTCGCGGGCGGAACTGCCTAGAAGGAAGCCCGGCGAGTGCTTACAAGTACTAATGTATGTTGTCAAACACAGACCGAGGATGGCGTGCTGCATCACCGTGCATCTGTGCGAGTCGTGGCAACGAAAGCCCGGCCGGCGCATTGCAGCCAAAGTCGCTCGTTTGATGCATCATAAGGCACCTATCACTTGGTTCCCTCCCTCCTTGTTATTGGATAGTACGAGTACGGAGCAATTCCAATTAGTATGTGCTACTGACGGGACAAACAGACAGACAGACAGACACCGTACATACATGCACTGCGACCACCACAAAGAGCGGCTGGCAGGCCATATGGTCAAGCAGGCAGGCTACGAGACGAGTACTCATACAAAGCACCTCTGGCCCGTACTGTACATACACACAAGCGCTCGGATGGCACCCTGGGAGCCATTGGGGCCATTGGACACCTCGCAAGGTGCGCACTTCAAGGCTCCGCGAGTCTAGCGTCGACGGATTGCAACCTCCATCTCCGCCAGCTACTGTAGGTAGGTATTGCCTTGGAACCCACCGCGAGACAGCCGGAGGACCCTTAAATCGGGGAACCACCTTGAGGCCGCGCTAGAGCCCACTCTTTTTGCTGTTGGTCATTCATGTAGGACTTTTTAGGCCGGTGACAGACAGTCTGGACGACTGGAGTGATTGATGCCTCGTCCTCGTGCCTGGTGAGGAGGGAGGGCACTGCCTCTCTTGTCTGGTCATCACGGCTGCCTCCATTAGCACCTGTACGGGTTGATTGATTGATTGATTGATTCACACTCGACGAGGCGAGGAGAGGACGGCATCTCATCTCGGTGCTACTCCTGGATGGTCGTAGTCCAAGCCCAAGCCCAAGCCCATGCAAGGGCGTCTTTTCCCAGCAGCTGCGGCGCCATGGGAAAAAGTATCAATACCTCCCAAAACAGCCCGTCTTATTAGTACTTTGTACCCAGCGGGCGCACCACAGCGCATGTGTACATGCATACACCACATACATGCATCGCCGTGTCTGGTCTGGTGCGACCGGCTGCCGCTGCGTCATGTACCGAGTACGAGAGTCGACTAAAAGATTCTGCCGGGCGATTGCTCCCAACGAGGCCTAAATTAGGCTCACCGCACTCGAAATGTTATTGTTGCGTCTTGTCTACCTCATTCTTACTTGCTGCGTTGTGTATTGTGTGTATTGACAGCTCATGCTCCCCCCCGCCTTTTCCTTCTTTTCCGGCCTTTATCTTCAATCGTTTTGCTTTTTCCCCTTCGTGGTCAGGCCGATGCTACCGGGTGGATGCCCGCCAATGGCTGCCGGCGATTTGAGACAGATCGTCGCATCCCCAAATCAAGCTTTCCCAGCCTCACTTTTCATCTCCACGATGCCATCGTCCGTTGCTGTGAAACGTGAAACATGGGGCCTCCTCAATGACCGTCGTGCTCGCCCTTTTGCTCCGGGGGCAAACCAAGCAGCTCCCGTGCAACTAATCATGATCATGTCCGGGCCTCCCTCCCCAATGTGATCCCAAAGGCCGCGCGACATCTACCTTGCACACCTTGCACACCTTGTATGCTTTGTAGCGTGTGCTTGATGCATCTTTTTTTGACTCTCGCAAGTGGCCCCCCTGCCTGCTCAACGCGGTCACGGCCAATCCCATGTCCACAATCGACGAGTCTGCCGCAGATTGTAGGTATACATCAAACTCTCGACTCCATATCATGACCCGTCCTTGCATAGTTGCATATTCATGCAGCTGGGACTCGTCATCCAGCAACTCAACAAAACAAAATCCATACACGTACTCGTAGCGCCTGTACAGGACTGTGTGTACAGAAATGTGTGTACTTTACTACAGTCTAATACTACCTGTACCAAGGTATAGCGAATCGATCCCGAGGTCCGGGGTTTCATTCCTCTTGCTCGCTCTAGCCCTGACTACTTTGTACTACCTCTACTCGCTATGACATGGGCCTTGTTTTAGCGTTTACATCGCAACACCAACGCTCAACGCTCTTCGTTTGACGCTCCAAGGGGGTGTGTTTCACGAATACGGGCTGTTTCTCCTCTATACGCGAGGGGACGCTGTCGCACTCAGAGGACGGAGCACTGTACAGTAACAGCATTTTCCGTGGATTTTTTCCATCTTTATTTTTAGCATCCATGGGGTTCGTCCTAGGCGGGTATGGGGACCCATCGCATCGCATCATCACAATCATATGCACCAAACTCCAGCCACCCTTGGCTTGCTTGACTCGGTCAACGCTGACAGCCCTTGACATCACCAGCCTCAGGCCCCATGGCACTCGAATTGCCTCATTCAGGTTCCAGGTGAGAAAAACGACGAGCTTTCCCATCCCATGGCTCAACTCGCATCACGTCAAAACACTCGCTCATCCGTCACCTGACGCTGCCTCCCGCTACTGCATGACCATCGCCATTGATCTCGACACGTGCGATCCTGTTGTGACGAAAAGACGGTATAATCAATCACACAACACACCTTTTCTTTCCCATCTCCTCATGCGACGCAAGGATCTCGGCGCCAGTGCAATCCCAACGTGCTCGCCCGTGTCTGAGGCGGCTTGAGGCGGCTTCGCGGCTTCAGTCCGTCCTGTGTCGTAGTGACATGCCGTGTCCCGTGCGGATGGCTTAGACCGATGCGCCGGCTTTGGCTGTATTTCTCGTAGGAGAGGGGATGGATCGACGCGAGGAGCAGCTGAGAATCAAGCCCGAGCGAGTTCAGCAGAATGGCTTATTCCCTGCTCTGCTTGGCCAGGCACTGCGCCAACATCGAGGCAATCGTGGGCTGTCAGTTTACCTTACCTCGACTCTAAGAGCTGGGGCCGGCTTCTAGATTACAGGACCGTCGAAACAGCCCGCCCTGCATAAGGTGCTGCATCGATCGATCACGACAGCCTCAGCTAGTGTTAGATGGGAGCCACGGCAGGACACAAGGCAACACAAGCCGTTCTCATGTCCTATCATGGCGAACCACGTCCCCAAGCACCCGAATCCCTTCATGAGGAGAAACCCCAGCTTAAGCTACAGCGCGCATCATGACATCAGTGAGATGAACACAAAGATCTGCAAATTCACCACCCGCTAGTCGGCTTGTCGGATTTTACCCCATGACGTTGGAAATCATGGCCTTCTGGGAAAAGTCAAGATGATGGACCAGGCTTGCCGCATTGGGCCTTTTCAGTCTGCCCTACCTTGTCAACTTGTCTCATGCACGCTGATTAGATTGGCATGGATTCTAAAGTACTGTACTGACTGAGTACAGGCTCTGAGAATACCTTAGTACGGCATTGAGCCTCATCGCCACCTCACCTTGCGTCTCCATCCCCCAGGCAAAACACTTGCGGCGGCAAGGCGTCAAATTGATAAGATGGCCATTTTGATCCAATAGCCACATTGTTCTCTCTCCATAATCTAGGCGAGGCATTATAGACAGATGGCAACATATGTTACCCCCCGTCCAACCTAGTTATAGACTACCTACTTACTCCATAATCCAGGCATCCAACGCTACAACACCACGGCCATGAACCTATCACATCGAATCGTTAACGCGCACACACAAACTGTGACTCTACCCGTCCATCAATCAATATCAAAGGCACGCAGTACCTGAGAGATAATGCGACCCTCCTCCCCTTTCCTCCTTGACCTTCTTGCTGTACCTATTACTCACCCCGTCTAGTCCTGCATATCTAGCACACTCACTTACACACACCCCTTCCTTACAAGCCTTGCATATACTACTACTACTGCTCCTACTCTTGTCTCCCCGCTTTCAAACCCCATATCTCCTGCATAACGCTGCCTTGGACTAAGCCCTCCGAATTACTCCTCTAGGCACCGAGCCTGCCATCCCATTGGGTACGGAATTGCCATGGCCTGAATCTAGACTCAGCACACCCTTCTTTTTTTCCTTTCCCTTGCCTTACTATGGCGCTCAAAACGCCCTCCGAGAGAACCGTCTCCATCTCGGAGAGCGAAAAAAAAACACAAGACGACCATTTCCCTTATCAGTCATGTCTCGGCTTCTTTCCCGACTTGGAGACTTGTAATGCTGTGAATTGCACGCGCTTCTGCCACTTACGTGACCCAGAGTGTCCTTGCATATTGATCTGTTACAAGCTCCAATAGTTTTGGAGTACGAGTACACAGATAGGGCCACCGCGTTAATGCACCAATGCCTGCTCTTCAAAAAATAAAAATAAAACGCCGGCGATTTGTACCCAGGGAGGCGTACGACAGTTAACCTTGTCAGCCCAAGCCAAGTGTTTTTTTGACTTTTCGTCGTACAGAACACGAATGGGAATATGCAGACTGGATGCCGTTTGAGCCGGCTCCGGCCAGTAGCAAAAGAGGTGATTGTACAAGTCTGTAAATGCATGATTCGTCGGTGTAGAGCAGTCAAGCTTCTCCGCTTGAAATGCAAGTGACCGCTTGGCGAGATAACAAGTTCGACTAGACATGACACGTAGGTGGTAAGAGAATATCATTGACAAGCTTGTTCTGGGCTGGTCTAGCAGGTGCAGCCATACCATACACTCACGCCTGGTTGTAAAAACAGACTTCTGCCTGGGCCTAGCTTTACTTCAAAATGTCATCTCATTTCGTCGTCGTCCTGCATTTCCAACAGGTACTAATGCTACACACTACCAAAAAGAACCATTTGCGCCGCGGACATTGGCCATTCTGTCCGACCTGACTATTCGTCAGGGAAAAAACCGCTTCCGGAACCAAATGATGCTATAAAAAAGAAAGAAAGAAAAGTTATCACTCCCACAAAGGGGAGAGATGGAGTCCCAAAACAAAAATCCAAATATGCTCCCGTTCCTATGCTGCTTCATGACCGGTCCTGGCTATCCCTTGGGTATCTTATATGTTTGACGTGGTAAATCAAAAAGGAAATTCTTTCGTCTCTCTTTCCGCGTGGGTCGCCTTCATAATTCCCGGAGCTCGCGCTCACGAGGCAGCTGCGTCTACTTCTCGTAGGACGGTACGCCGTCAAGCCACACCCCATACACACATACACACCATCACCTTCTTTTTCAGACTGCTGGAGGAAGAAGTCGTCAAATATCAGATTTAATGGCCGTTGGTCTGAGGGGCGGTGGGAAGCTCCTTCAGGGCCTCGGCAATGATGCCAAGGCCCTTGTTGAGCTCCTCCTCAGTGATGACAAGAGGAGGCGCGAAGCGGATGATGTCTCCGTGCGTTGGCTTGGCCTAAAGGAGGGCCGTTAGCAAAGGAACTGCAGAAAGAAAGAGGGGTAATGAAGATGGGGACACGGGGTAGAATAAGGCAGCCGTGATGAGAACGCAGAGATGCCTGATAGGCAGACATGGACTTACCAAAAGGCCCTTGCTCTTCAGCAGGAGGCAGAGATCCCACGCAGTTCGGCCAGAAGCAGCCGCCTCGTCAATGACAACAGCGTTCAACAGACCCTTGCCGCGAATCGTCTTGATGATGGGCGACTTGAGAGCGGCCACGCCGTCGCGGAAGATGTTGCCCAGACGCTCAGCGTTGGCAGTCATGTTCTCCTCCTCGAGAATCTCCAGAGCTCGGATGGAGACGGCACAGCCCAAGGGGTTACCGCCGTAGGTCGAACCGTGAGTTCCGGGCTCAACAACCAGCATAATCTCCTTGCTGCTGAGGACGGCACTGACGGGGTACATGCCTCCGGAGATGGCCTTGCCGAGAGTGACCATGTCGGGCTTGATGCCGGCCCACTCGGAGCAGAGCAGACGGCCGGTACGGCCGATGCCGGTCTGGATCTCGTCGCAGATGAGGAGGACGTTGTGCTTCTTGCAGAGAGCTTGGACCTTGGTCAGGTAGTCTTCGTCGGGGACAACAACACCGGCCTCACCCTGGATGGGCTCAACGATGAAAGCAGCGGTGTCCTTGCCATGGGTCTCCAAAATCTCCTCCAGGTCGGCCACGTTGTTGTAACGGATAGGCTTGCCAGTGGAGGGAGAGGTAGCGCCAATGTTGGGGACATAGGGGCCGTAGTTGTCCTTGGATTCGGGGTCGGTAGACAGAGTGATGGCGGTCATCTGGAGAGAGAATGTTAGTTTACATCTTTTGACCGCGTTTCAAGTACTGATTCAAGGGAATCAGTCCATTTTGCCCAAAATAGGCTGGCACACTTACGGTTCGGCCGTGGAAGTTCTCGGCAACGCAAAAGACCAGTGCCTTGCCCTGCTCAACGCCCTTGACCTTGTAAGCCCACTTGCGGGCAATCTTGATGGCCGTCTCGGTAGCCTCAGCGCCGGTGTTCATGGGCAGCACCATGTCGTAGCCAAAGACGTTGCGGACCTTCTCGGCCCACTTGGGGAACACATCGTTGTAGAAGGCTCGCGAGCTCAGCGTCAGGCGGGAGGCCTGGTCGACAAGAGCCTTGACGAGCTCGGGGTGGCAGTGGCCCTGGTTGACGGCGCTGTAGGCGGACAAGAAGTCGAGGTACTGCTTGCCCTCGGGATCCCAGACGTGGACGCCCTGGGCCTTGGAGAAGACCACGGGCAGAGGGTGGTAGTTGTGGGCAGCGAACTCGTTCTCGGCGGCGATGGCAGCATCGGTGGATGCGGCGTGGAAGCGGGAAGCCATGGTGAATAGATTGCTGATGTTGTATTTGGAAAGAATAGGTCTACGTCCGGGGCATTAGTCAATGACGAACCAACAGCAAGATGGAACGGATGCGAAGGTGGTGTCAGATCGGAAGAAAAGGGTATTGACGATAAGCCGATGCAGGAGGGAGGGGCAGAGATAAGGCTGGGTAAAGGAAGCCGTGATTCGGAGCTGCTGTGCAATGGACATACCGGTCGAAGGGGGGGGGATGATGAAATTCCACGCGATTGCTATGGAGAGAAGAGAAAAAGAAAACAGAAGAAAAAAGAAGCTGTGAGTCGAAGCCGGTCAAAGATACGCGGTGGGTATATAAAGTTTTGTGGTTGGCGAAACCCACCCCCGGGCCCCGGAGACCACCTGACCGGGCAAGGCAATTCTAGGCACAAGCAGCCCAGTCGAGAAGAGAAGCGCGGAATCGGTGTGTCAACTACTCGACCCAGATCCAGGCATTGGAGACGAGATACGCCGCCGCTATACCCCTAAGTGCAAGTGGGAGTAGAAGCGGGTGGAGATGCGGAACATGTTGCGCCAAACCAACGCCGTGGCGCCGAACCGGAGGACGAGGCTCGCAGGATTCGGATGGCCCACGAGACGAGCGACGGCCGGCTGGCTTCGGCATTCCGAAGTTTTGGACCCCTAATCAGCATTGATGGAACTTAACCCAGCGGGCGGGTGGAGGGGCAATCGAGATGGGCTATTAGTGTGTTGTGTGTGGCTGGGCTGGCCGAGGATCCGGAGAATGAAGAAGAGTTGGTTGAAGCTGGGACGCAGACAGATGGAGATGCTACCTGGACATCTCAGCTCTTGGTATACTTGCCTCTGTGAAGAGCAATCAGTCTAGCAGTGAGTTGTTGGTGATTCTCTTCTCTTCACATCGTGGAGATTCCCAGAGTCATCGATTGGATGAGATGAGCGAATAGTACAGCAAAACCCCCCACAGTTTGGCCATGATTTCAGGTTGCTTGCGATAAAAGCGGGGTGCAAAGGCGTGTCAAGAGCCGTGTCCAGCCAATAGCCGTGGCAGTATTACGTACCGTGCAATGGCAAGCAAGCTCGAGGTGTGATTGATTGATTGAATGAATGATTGATTGAATCGTTGGGTTGGCAACATCAGAAGCTCAGGTGACATGATGTAATGCTTGCTGCAGGGGGGAATGTGATTCTGCTGCTGCTGCTGCTGCCGATTGTCGGTAATAGATAAGATGGAGTACCTATGCACCTGTTGATTGGCATCTCGTTTGGTGGTCTTGATAGAAATGGTTAGGTGGATAATCCAAGTGGAAAATAACATGTGCTGTGCTTTCACGAAGCCTCCCTCAATGTCTGAATGCTATCCAGGTGCACATGATGCAATCAGTCTTGCTGTAGCTACCTGTACCCATCACGAAAGCACATCCCTACGGCATTCATATTAACCAGAAGGTACCAAGTATTACATGGCAAGATGGAAATACAAGCAAAAGAAGCCATAGTTCATGATAGATGCCGTCAATTGCAAGTTCCACTGCACCCGGTGATTGATTGATTCACGCCATGAATAAACAGCTGCTCGATGTCCCCTAAACCCCCAAAAAACACAGGCAGCTTAGGCCACCAACCGCCCTCTAGCGGCCCCCTGTAAACCCGCAGTCCACCACCCTTTTCCTCCCCCCCAGTGGAACCTCCAAATCAACCACTAACACCAGACAGCTTCACCACATCATGACCGGCCACAGACGCGCTCCGTCGGCCTCGTTCAAGGCCAAGCCGCGCCTCTCCCCCGTTCCCCTGCGGGACATCTTCATCATCCGCCTCGTCAATGCCTGGTATCTCGCCACCTTCTTCCAGCCCGACGAGTTCTTCCAGGCGCTGGAGCCGGCTTGGCGCCTCGCCTTTGGGGCCAACAGCGGCGCGTGGCTCACATGGGTATGTTCAAGTCGTCTCTTATATCTATCCAGGGACTATCATACATCATCAATTGGAGATGTAACACTAGACTCAGATCAATTGGAAGCTTCACATGGTCAATTCCCCCAGCTAACAACCCCGCAGGAATGGCATTACCAGCTGAGATCCTCACTCCATCCTCTCCTCTTCTCAGGCGCCTACATCACCGCAGATCGCCTCTCCGCCATCTTCCCCCCAGGAAACGCCATCCGCTCCGCCATTGTCATTGCCGCTCCCCGCGTCCTGCAAGCCTTCATCGCCGCCCTGGGAGACTGGTACACCTGGCATCTCGCCGCCAACGTCTACGGCTCTGACAGCAATGTGTCCTTCTTTGCTGTAAGTTTTCACTCTCTCGCCCCCTGGATTCATAAACCCCCGAGCTCTCTCACTCACATCTCACACAGCTCTTCATGCAACTCCTCAATCCATGGCAATGGTACTGCTCCACCAGGACATTCTCCAACTCCCTAGAGACAACCCTCACCGTCATGGCCCTGTGCTACTGGCCCTGGCAGCTCGTCGGCGTCGCCCCCTATTCCATCAAGGAGAACTCGAATCCCTTCAACGTCCTGCGCGGCAAGCTCTGGCGCCTCCGCGCCTCGCTCTGCCTCGCCGCCTTTGCCGTCGTTTTGCGTCCCACCAATGTCCTCATCTGGCTCACCATTGTCTTCGTTGCCCTGACGAGAATCACGTTGCAGGGCAACTCGCCCTCGAGCTTGTCTTCCGTCCTGGTTCTCTTCAGAGAGGCCATCCTGTGTGGTTCCTTGGTCGTCAGTCTTTCGATTGTCGCTGATCGTCTTTACTTTGGCTTCTGGACCTTTCCGCCTTACAACTGGCTCAACTTTAACATTTCCAAGTCGCTTGCCGTCTTCTATGGTCGCAACCCCTGGCACTATTATCTTCTCCAGGGCATTCCTCTGCTCTGCACCACCAGTTTGCCCTTTGTCCTCCCGGCGCTAATCAGGCCTTCATCCAAGACCGCCGATCAGGCCAACACCCTCAGGACACTCTCCTGTACCGTCTTCAGCACCGTCGCCGCGCTCTCTCTCATCTCACACAAGGAAGTCCGCTTCATCTACCCTCTGCTCCCGGCTCTCAGCGTCCTCGCCGCCCCGCGAGCCGCGTCCTTCTTCACCATCGTTCCCAAGACAAGTCCACCCCCCTCCATCTCCTCCGCGGCCCAGATGTCCGCGCCCCAGCCCTCCGGAACCAAGTCACCCACCGTCCGCCGCGCTCGCCTCCGCAACAAACCTCTCCTCCTCACTGCTCTGGGAATCAACGTCATCCTCGCCGGCTACCTATCATTCCTACACCAACCAGCTCCTCTCACCGTCCTATCATTCCTCCGGAAACAATACGAACGCATCCACCCTTCCGCCGTTCACACCGCCCACGCAACTCACTACAGCTCTCCCCCAAACGCCACACGGGAAGACCTCTTCGCCCTCTTCCTCATGCCCTGCCATTCCACCCCCTGGCGCTCCCACCTCGTCTACCCAGGCCTCTCCGCCTACGCCCTCACCTGTGAGCCCCCGCTGCACACCCAGCCAAACACCCCCGAGCGCGACCTCTACCGCGACGAGGCCGACCGCTTCTACGACAACCCCGTCCCGTTCCTCCGCCACGAGCTCTTCGCCCCAGGAAACCCCGTTGTCCCCGTCCCGCGGTACATTGTCGGCTTCGAGGGCGTGGACCCCTGGCTGCGCGAGTTCCTGGACACCCCCGAGGGTAAAGGACTGGGTATCCCACAACTTACCCCCGTCTGGGCTGGTTTCAACGGGTTTTTTAACGAGGACTGGCGAAGGGCCGGTTATATGATGGTTTGGGACACGGGTGTTTACGGAGAATCCGGCACAAAAGCTTGATTTATGGCTTCGTTTGCGATTTCACGTGTTTCAGTTTTGTGTAGTTTCTTGATTTGGAATGTACTGGCATCATGAGAAGGAGAGAAAAGTAGCGAGCGGCTGATTCGTACCACACACTTATATACCTACCTTGCATACTAATGTACCTAAATACATCATAATAATTGACAAACTCTCACAATTAATCACCTCTGGCACAAATATCTCAAGTAAACCCAACTTATTTAGAATCTATCACTTGTATTTTTTCTCTCTCATCTCATTTTTACATTGCACAACGGCACAACACCGACATATGTCTCTCATAAACTGAAATAGTTTCGTACCTAGGTGTTTCCCATTCCAACATGCTTCCTCACATACATACAACCAATGTTTTTTAGACGTCAGAGTTCCTTTCCCACCCTCTCCTCTCCATCGCGCGCGGAAACAAAGCCATCGAGTACATGACGACAAAGGAAATTCGTTAATTCTAAAAAAAAGGAGAAGAGAAAATTTTGGAACAAAAAATGGGGAGTGGTAGAAGAAGAGAAGAAGAGAAGAAGAGAAGAAAAAAAGACCATCCCGCCAACTCCTCGTAATCCTAGATACATCTCGTCTCATGGAAACAAAGCGTTTCAACCAAGGTCAACTATGCTTGTTTTCCCTCCTGCTCTTTATCTACAGCAGATGTCGATGACTGTTCCACGGGTGGCACCGTCTCAGAGGAAGGATTTGTCGGAGCCTGCGTCTTGGGCTGGGTGGTCATCTCGGGAGCCGCCTCCTTGGCGACATCAACGGGCGGTTGGACCTTCTGAGCAATGGATTCTGCCGGTGCCTTCTCTGTATCGCTAATGACCCTGTGGATTGTCATGCCTTGAGCGGGCTCTCTCTGAACTGCCTCTGCCTGACCAAGCTTTCTGTAAGCCTCTGCTGGGGCATTTATCCTGTCTTTCTGCACATCTTTAAAAGCATCCTGCTGGGCTGGCTTTCCAATGGAGTTTTCTTCCTCTCGAGTCAAGTCTCGATTTATATCTAAGCTCTTGCCGCGTGCCACCAGCAGGCTCGGCGCAAGTCCTTGATGGTGGTCTGGAGGAGGCGGGGACTTGGTTCGCTTCTGGTCTGCGTTTTCTTTGGCCTCTCGATACTTGTGCTTTATCCAGCCAATCGGGCCTTTTGCGTCCTCCCTATCATCCCGGGAGCTTTCGTACGTGTATGCGCGATCGCTGCCGCTTGGTAGATGCTCCGAGCTTTCGCCAGTAAAACTTTTCCGGGGCATAGCAATGGCGCTTCCAATCGAGGTGGTGCTAATATCTGCGTTATTGTTCGAGCCTATGTTGAACTGCGGTGGCGATGCCCTGGGACTGCCCGGTCCGCTTGCAGGGTCATCTTTCTTGGTGGGCCTTGACAATCTCCATCGGCTCTTCTTTTCTTTATCAGCCGTCTCGACAATTGCTGGCAACGGGGCCTCGTGAGCTACTTGCTCAAAGTCCGAGCCGTCGTTGAAAGATGAGTTTACCGAAGCAGGGGGAGACTTCTTTCCCCGTGAGATGTCTTCAGGTCGCAGCTGCTCTTGATAATGAGAAACCGAGTGATTGTGGTGGTGATCAGCATGATTCTGGTGAATCACAGGGGTCGAGTGCTGGTGATGTAAATCCGGTTGCTTTTGGGTCTCCACAGAGGGCGCCGAAGCAAAAGGCGACGGCTGGGGCACTGAATGAGGAATGGCAGTCGGGCGGAAATGAGGCTGTGCTACGGGCTGTGCAAAGGCCGGCGCCGCTTCCAAGGGGTTCCCAGATTCTGTACCTGGCGAGGCAGAATGCGGGAGCGACGTAACCGAGCTCTGTGCACTGATGCTCATGCTACCTGGTATCCGCTTCTTCTTCAGCTTGTTCGGCTGCCGTTTGTCGTTGCTCTCATGCATTGGGGATCGTTGAAACAGTTGCTCTAGCTTCTGTAAGTTCTGGTGATGATGCTTCGACGGCGTGGAGTGTTCGTGAGGGTCTAGCAATCTCTCTTGGCTCCGACCAGGTGATACCAAACGATCTGGAGAAAGATGCATTTCATCAAAAGTCCTATGTATTTCGTTGGGCGTGGAAACTCGTGGGGGTACCTCCAGCTTGGTCTCCGCGGGTGGGTGAGCTGGTGTCAAGGGTTCTAGAGCCGGGGAGTGCGGCGCGCGAGCAGGACTCTCAGTCTTCTTGAACTTTCCCCCTACCAAAGCTGGAGATTTCTTGGATGGCACGGTATTGCTCCTAGCTAAACCACCACCAGTGGGCGTTGCTGCTAGGGCCGGGCTGTTGGGCGTGGCTGCGCCGTCGACCCTTGAATGTCTGGAGGAGACGGATCGGTTCCGTCGAATCATGCCATCCTTTCGAACGTTCTCAGCGCCCGCACTGGCGTTGGACGCTGTTCTCCCCAGGCCCGAGCTCCGATCCGGGTTCGGCGTACGGGGTCCGTTGGAAGGCCCGGAGGCCACCTGCTGCATCGTCTTCTCATCTGCCTCAGTGCCTTGCATACCAATAAGGAAATGGTCTTGGTTCTCAATGAGGAAGATGATGACGCATTGGTTCAGGCGGTACTCCTCCGGGGCCATTGCATGAGAGGGGTGAGACAGCATGCCGGGCTGAAAAATAGCCGCCAAATTCTGAGAGTTCATGCGGTTCTCGTCGGATTTGGCAGCAAAGACGGCCAGCAGATCCAGGATGTAAAGAAGCAGCTGTTTGTTAAGCGGGGGCAGTTCGGTAATTACCTTTTGGTACTTGATGATGGCTCCTCTCTCGTCAAAGTTTTCAACGAATTGAGGACCGTCTGTATCGCCGACTGCCTGCTTTGTAGCCCCTCGAAGGGGGTCGCGGAATTTCTCGTACAGGTCTAGAGGCACTACAGGCTCGGGTAGATCGTTGAGATATCTTCGGAGTACCGTGGCGGCATCATGGACGGTGTATCCGTCCCAGACGAGTCCCTTGCCATATCGATCAGGCGAATCGAATATCGTCTTGAGCTCCTTGATTCGTTTCTCGGACCCGTTCAACCGAAAGATGCCTTCAACACCAGTAGCTAGTTCGAAGTGTCAGTAGCGGGATCGAACTCATTCCTGCTCTTCCATCCGACGTACCTTTTTCTTTCAAGAAGACACCACACTTGGCGACGACAATGGGAACGTAGCCGTAGATGTAGCTTTTGCCATTCTCGTCAACAAGAGAGATGGCAACGTTTGCGTATGTTATACTCTGTCGGAGAGGGACTCCAAAAATGCCCGGGCCGCGGTTGTCTAAAATCCATGGCATTAGTTGCACATGTCAATACGACCAAAACGAAATACTGATGTGGTTTTTTCCCCTCTCCTTCTTTTCTCCCCCTCCTTTTTGGGGAGAGGTAGCCAAGGGACAGTGGGGATGACAAGACAGAAGGACGAAAGTAAAAGATGGGCGAAGGATCTGCATCGCTTGACACGCTGCCTCTGTAGGTGAGGCTATCCAACGAGTATTTGCATTGCGACCAAAGTCCCCGGCATCAGCAGGCCTATGCAGCACACAAAGGAACCAAGCGAATTGAAATCGATACCAGAAGACCTGAATAGCGACCAGAGCGTCCTAAGCGAGGCAAGGTGTCTGCGGGTGAATGCACAGGGACCGGCGGGAGGGGAGGTACTGGAGGTTGAGAGCGTACCCTGCGGAGACGATTCCTGGTGCTTGGTGGGCAGCTTGAAGTTCTTCCACCACGACTTGAGATCGCGTTTGTTCGGCGGCGACGCGGGCGTGTTGGGCAGCGCAGGCTGCGGAGGCGGGCTGCCCTGGTGCGCATTCGGATTGCTAGACGTCATGGCAGGCGGCGGCGCACGGAAGACCGGCGGGCTAGAAGAGAGGCAGCGCGGCCAGAGTCAAGATTCAACGGGCAGAGCGTCTCGACGAAGCCCCGGATTGCCCTGGCGGGAGGGGGGGCGCAATGAGCGATGCGGCTCCCGAAGGAGAGCGAGCGAGGGGCGGCAAAAGCGAGGGCAAGACAAAAGCAAGCCAGTCTAGTAGCGCAGCAGGTGTCGGGTCGAGCACGAGGGAAACCGAGAGTGTCGACGATCTCTGGGCGGGAAGCGCAATCGCAGCGGGAAGAGGAGAGGATGGGAGGATGGGAGGATGCACCAACGGCGTCTCCAAAAACTTGTCTCGACCGTCAGTCTGGCCTTCGCAGCTATTCGCTTCGCCGGGCAGGGAGGGCTGGAGAGCGGGCGATCCAAGGGTGAACTAGCGGCCAGGTGCCCCGACGGGATAGAGACATGAGGGAGGCGATTCCGGGCGCAAGAGGAGCAGAGCAGGGCAGAGGAGCGAGAAGCCGGAGAGAGGATGAAGACGGGAGGTGAGGATCAAGATACGGGAGGAAGGAGGTGACACGGCGTCTGGCTGTGGTGTTGCACTTTGTCGCTGTCTGAGGTTTTTGGTGGCGGGTGGCACAGCACTTGAGCGTACATGTATGTACCTCCCGGTAGCGCGGTCTTGCAGCCCCAGGGCCAATGGTTCGTTTCGTTGGAGCGCTGATGACTGGCGGCGACAGCAGGCTTGGGCGAAACACAGGCGCCAAGGGAACCGGTGGGCACGAGGTACCGACCGCTACCTGCACGGGCTGGCGGGACGCGGCGCTACAGTACAAACATGTACAAGCTCAGTGGCACAGTCAGGTCAGTGCCCAAATCTACAGGGCACTTGCAGCAGCATCTCAGCCTGGACTCTTGTCCGACCAGCCCCTCTGCTTTGCTTTGCTTTGCTTTGCTTCTCCTCTAACAACCCAATACACACCACAATACACCCACCGACAGACTCCAAAACGTGCCAGGGGAAAAAGAATGAGGCGGTGCACGGCCGAGCGAACGAGGGGTTGGCACAATGGCGAATGACGTTGGCGGCCAGCATGTTTCGCTCTGGGATGATCGGCGCCTGGATCTCCAAAGGCTTGGGGCAAACAAGGCCACGATCCCTGCAAAACGGGCGAGGGACGCTGTTTGACGGAGAGCTCTTTGGAGGGGGGCCCAGCTAGAGACACGCCTGATCCTTTTTCAGCTGGGACCCGTGACGATGGCTGTGGTTTGGTTTGATTGAGCTGTTGCGGGAGACGGGCTACTTTAGTCGGCAGCATCCATGGCTCTCATCAGCTTGCAGCAGGCGAGCAGGCGAGGGGGATGATGACATGGATGTTGTGCTGCTGCAGCCTTGCGGAAGTCCTACAGCACGGGCGAGCGAGGAGGAGCCTGTAACAAGATCCATCCACGGAACCTAACATAAGCTGGGGGCATTTTGGTCTGACTCGTTCGTATAATAGCCTGCTTGCCTGCTTCAGATGGAGAGCAACATGTATGTACGACCATGTACATACACATCAAGGGCATCATCATCAATCACCCAAAGGCCCCGGATGGATTGATTAACACTACTCCATCTTGTGTCTTTTTTTAGCATAGCCTCTCGGTGCTAGTCAAATTGCTGATCCAATCCGTCCCTCGTCCAAATCCAGCTCTCACCTGAACAAGCATCTTTTTCTGCTCAATTAACTTTATTCCTGCATATACGCGTCAATTAGCACCATCAAACGAACTAGCTTGACTTGTCTCGTATTTGTTTACTCCCGACGCGACAGGTGCATCATCGACTTCGAAATATTCCATCGAAATCGCCGCCAGGCTTATGCCAAGGCGCCCTCATGATGCCGTTGTGGCTTGGGGCAGGTCAAGGGGTGCCAGGCTGACTTGAACCAGTAGGTTGTTTGAACAGGGTTGATATGGAGAACAGAGAGACATTGTCGGTTACAGTGGTATCATCATCGTGAAAGCCCTCGGTCCTGTCAGAGCCAATAAATACTTGGACAGGTAAGCCCTTGTGTCTGTTTTTGCCCGCATTGCAGAGAGCAAACCAACCCCGAGCATAGCCACGCTTGCGCTCGGCTTTTCGAGGCTCACGATGACTGCAGTCCCTACGCTTCAAGTAGCAGCAATACGGACTTTTATTATCAACCCTTGTGTTTGTTTAACACGGCAGACCAAGGCGAAAATCATATTCATGTGCTAATACCGGCTGGGCATAGGCTTGAAGCTATTCAGGTCCAAGATGCGCAAGGTCCTGCAGTTTGCTCCCTTCAGAATGGAGGAGGTATAGACCTTAAGGTTGTTCTTGCAAGTGTCTGATACTATCGCTATCATCATAAAAAATTTAGTATATTTGAGTTAAACTCAGTCCCCTTTATCTGTGACTGTTTGTTCTGTGGCCGCATCTCCTATAACCTCCCTTTGCACGCACTGTGGCAATAGATGCTGTGCCCTCTTTTCCAAAGACCTGTACATCTGCGCAAGATTCTTCTCGGACCGCACACGGCGGTAATCATCTTCGGGGTATATCCTCCTGTGCATCGTCACGACATACTCCAGCAGCAGCATCGCCTTGTCCGTCTGGCCGTTTGCATAGTGCAAGCTTGCGAGCTCGTGTAGTGAGCTCAGATAAAACGAATCATTCATGCTATCGGTCCTCATCCCCCTGACCACCAGCCGCTCCAGTATCGAAAATGCCTTCGTGGTGTCCATCTGGTCTCCATGCTTATAGACCTTTGCCAGCTCAAACTGCGATACTAGGAGAAACGGGTGGTCTTCTCCAAAGATCCTTTCTCGAAAAGCCACCACGTGCTCCAACATCAATTTTGCTTCGTTTAATCGTCCATCTTGGCGATACGCCTTCGCAAGAGCATGCTGTGACCCTATTGTTTCCTGATGCTCTTCACCCAAGGTCCGTCTCCGAACCGCCACCACGCATTCGAGTATTGGTATTGCCTCCTTGTATTTTCCAAGTTCGCGGTATACCTTTGCAAGGACATCTTGTGACCTTATTGTTTCTTCGTGCTCTCCCCCGAGGACTTGCTCTCGTATAGCCACCACACTTTCCAGTATTGACTTGGCTTTTTCATGTTGCCTATCAAAATAGTAGGCTCTCGCAAGCTCATGTTGAGATGCTTGACGGATTAGGTCCTTGTCACCCCGCAGCTCCGTGTAAGCCACCAGGTTCTCCAGCATCGACACAGCCATACGGGTCATTCCTTCCACTATCATGCATTGCCCTACACGACAGGCTAGAATGAGAGAGCTCTCATTTTCAAAGCTGAAATTGTCCTGCAAAATCCCCAGTATATGCGGAATATACGTTATCCATTTCTCGCGGCGGTTGTATTGAGGACCCAGGAAGACCGAGGCAACATGCTCCAAGGCAAGATTCGGGTTCATGGTGGCTGTAAATCTTTCTCTTGCCCATACAGTAGCAGCTATATGCACAAGCCTGTGCATGTCGTAGAAGTCCTCCCGTTGTAGGGTTAGAAACCCGTAGCCGAGCAAAGTACCCATAGCATGCAGAAACTCCTCCCGAGACTCTCCTTCAGGGAGCAGAGATCTCGGTATGCTTTTGGGCTCGATGTAGGAGATGAATGCTAGCAGTTTTGCTGCTATTGGGTCTGTTTGAGTGATTTTCTCAAATGATGCCAGCCATGTCAAGGCAATCGCATTCTGGGATTCTTGATATCGCGTCGAGTCTCGAAAGTGCCGACTCAAGATACTGATTTGGTCATACGGAACACCCTGCAGGAGACTAAGAAACTCTCGGATTGTGACTTGGTTGACATTTATGTATGCCACTGCTTGGGCGATTGCCAGTGGGATCCTTTCGAGGAATTCGAGCAATGACTTGATGTCCTCATCCACACCGACAAAGTCATTATTGATCAATGACCTTTGGAAAAAGGTTTCTGCTTCATCCATGCCCATTTCCGACAACATGACGACATTAGTTTCAGCAAAACCAACGGCAACTCCACGATCACGAGTGGTGGCTAAAATACAGCCCAAGTCGCTTCGAGGTAGATACTGTAAGAGGCCTCCAGGCGCTGAACTGTGTCCGAATATGAGGTCGTGATCATCTGCGTTGTCTAGGACGAGAAGCCACCTGCCAGCCGCTTCTGTACTAAAATATTCTTTGACAATTAGCTTATCATCTTTTCCTGTTTTGTTTGATTGAGGTATGTGTCTCGCGATGTCAGTACAGGCTTGTTCGAATGTCGCAACACTTAGAGCGGGAATCCAAAGAACTGAACATTCCCTACCACCCTCGTCTCGCAACACATCTTTCATCAAGTATGCAAGCTGTAGGGCGACTTGTGTTTTGCCCATACCACCTAATCCTACCAGTGCAGCCCGGCTGAAGCTTTGTTTGTAAAAAAGCATTTCTTTGAGCTTCTCCAAGACGCCTTGTCTGCCGACAAACCGCTCGTTCTTGAGCAATGGGATAACGCAAGTAGTTGTATGTGCATGATCCTCTTTGCTAGCTCCATCATCTATAGAGATCTCTTTTGGAATCGAATCAGTCCTGTGATGGCGTTCCAATAGTGATTTGCAAGCAGATGCAGCCGTTGCTGCCGCGAATGGCTGCCATGCCTTGGACTTGTGAGAATCAGCGTAATCGCAAACACTCTTAATCACCACGTATGGCAACTCGTTGTAAAACCCAGCGGCCTCCATTTCAAATCCAATGACCTGGAGCTCTTGGCTCAACGCATCACGGTCTTTTGCAGACTTTAGGACCATATCGGCTGATGCAAGACGTCCAAAGTGCACAGTTGGACGCTGAGCCTCGTTGGCTCTTTCTGGTTCCAACATCTGCTTTGCGACTATTCTTTCTCTCGGAATGATGTATCTTATATCACAATTCGTCTCAAGACATGAAGCCTTGATCGCTTCTTCACATATGGGGTCTGAGTCGGTAAGACAACGGCGGCAAATACATGGTGCACGTTGATGATGTTTGTGGCGATATTCAGAAGCAAACAATCTGTCCTCTGCTGCTCCTGGATAAGCGTACTTTGCAATGTTCTGGCTGCTGGCCACTTCCTGGAGGTGTTGCAGATGATGGCTTATCCGATCCTCAAACGACCGCGTGCCCCTGTCTGTCTGTATCACACCCAGCAAGCCACGAACACCCCTACTGAAGTTGCTTGTGTTGTATCCAAGGTCTTGTGAGCGTCGAAATCCGTCTGGATATCGCTTGCCGTAGTCGTAGAGCTTCACTTCATCACCAATGATGACATCGCCTAGCAGAATCTCTCCCCGTGGGCCTGATGGAACCCCGCCACAGATTCCAACAAGCAGCAGCAGCTGGATGGCAGTGAAGCTCACGCGCATGTTCGCAACAGCCTTGGCAGCGCTGATTTTGCCCATGCTCTCGAGAAGGATGATGACAACATTGTGATTGCCGATACACCCCGCCGTGTAAAAGTTCTGGTCACCCTCTGCTCGGCCAAAGTCTTCATCCCAGAACTCGTCAACGAGCAGGCAGACTGCGTCGTATTCGACTTGCAGGGCGCAGACAATTGCTATCTTGAAGTCGCTCCGCCGTATCGGTTGGGTTGGACCAGTATTATTTGACATTGTGCTTGCACAAGGTAGAAGAAAGTAGCGATAATAGAAGATAATAGAGGGTAGTAGCAGATGATGGCGATACTACCTTTGCGACCGACTCATGATGCGCTTGTCTTTCATTGTTTCTGCCTTGGCTTGCGGCTGAGAGAGTGAGGTTGTTAAATACCATGTGAGGGGAGGGGCTGTGTCATTGGTTGCATAAAGGAGCGACTCCCTTGTACCTGCGCAGTATCACTTACTTTCCAAGTTTTTTTCTAGCATCTGCTACCATCGCCAGGTACTATCTCCGGGTAGCATCTGATAGATTCCAATGTGAAAGAGGATGCTGTATAGCTGACTCGGGCCCTGGTCAACAAATTCTTTGGAGAGCGGCGATATCTATGCAACGCCTTACTGGTGCATTTGGTATGGATGCTTTCCTCTATTGGCATTCCCCAGCCATTGTGAGCATAAGACACTACATCAGTGGATGTGAGTAGAGAGACAATCTAAGAGTAAATTGAAAGGATCTCGGATTGTGTGAATATTAGTATGCAGCTATGAGAACAAGTAACAAGAGAACTATCAACCTATAACCAAGTCATCATTGATGCTGTCGCTGTTGAACAGACAAGCAAACCAAGTAGTTGGAAGCTACTAGGTAGACAACAAGAGGCTCAAAATCTCACACTGTACAACACCAAACCAGCCACTCCGCAGTCCGTGCGAATAATAGCCTTCGCACACTCAATCCAAATGTGGGGTGCAACATCTTGAATGCGGAATACTTTCAAAATTTCATCGTCATCAGTCCAAACAGCTCCTCCAAGCCAAACAACCTCCTCCTCAGAACCCTCTCACCAACCCCCAAAACCACCGCCAACATGGATATGTACAGCTTCCCCCCTTCACACCATTAAAATACGAATGTTCAACTAACGATCATCGCCCAATTCCCAGGTTAACATCCGCCGAGCAGCGCACTCTCGAGCAGCGCATGCAAAAGCGTCAAGTCAAGGAATTCGTCGGCGTACGTCTCCCATCCATTCCCAACGCCCACGCATACATAAACAACCCAAAAAGAAAGAAAACAACACACATGGGAAACTAACACAAACACCAGGCTTTCGGCGGCCTCGTCGAGCACTGCTTCACCTCCTGCGTCGACGACTTCACCTCAAAGTCCCTCTCCTCCAAGGAAACCGGATGCCTCAACCGCTGCGTCCTCAAGTGGATGGCCACCCAGCAGCGCGTCAGCGAGCGATTCCAGGAGCACAACGCCCAGATCACGCAGCAGATGCAGAAATAAAAGACATACAACACGACAATCTACACGATTGGGGGAAAAAAACGTAAAAACGACTTGTTCCACGACACAAAAATCTTTGCTATCGATGACGGGATCGACGGAGGGGGGTTTTCCATTCTCCCTCTAGGCGTCTTTGAGTCTTTGTTGAGGGACAAGTTCCCCCAACTTCCGAGAGCTTGTATGATACAAAGCGTTATGGTGGGAAAGGCAAGAAAACGAAAAAAGAAAGAAAGGAAACCCAGCTGGGACGCAATCGCTGGAATACACAATTTTTGGGCTCATGGAGATGGAGTCTTCTGTATCATTACTTACGGGATATGAAGGAGTAGTTGGGAGTGGCGACAGGGGTGTTCTAGTCATGTCTCACTGTTGGAAACCATCAACTAATATACACCACGCGGTATATAAAAATCTTGCTCAATGGGAATCAAGTTTAGATGCTCGAGTTCATAACCGAAACAACCCTGTTATCCACGAGAGGACTTGTATGATACATCTGATGCGGTAGTAGCCCAACGTCCAACGCCTAATCCTGAAATTCATTACCATCCCCATGTTTCTCTAGTTGCGTAACTCGAACCGCAGAATCCGACCTTTATTTCATTTCAACCTTCAAATTCCTCGCCGAGCACGTCTCGAACCGTCTCAAGCTGTGCCACCACCTTCTCCTCCAACAAGTTGTCACAATCCCCTGCCAATTTTCTTCCTCTCCATTCCATCTCTCGTTGCCCTAGAGGCAGGAGCCGCTCCTTCAAAAGACGTCTGCTGGAGAGCCAGTAGTCTACATTCTCTAAAAGTCCCGTCGCATCCCATTCGACCGGGGGAATATCTCTGCTATTGTTCATCCGAAGAGCCGCAAGCACGCGCGTGAGTAGCGCCAAAGAGTGAATCTCCGAGGTGCCAAGAAGCGTCAAGTATTGGGTAGACTTCTCTTTGGTTCGACTGGCTCCAGGCGCTTCAAATCGCTCCACGCTAGCCTGCAGTAGATGCGGGAACTGGTTCAGAACATATGTAATTTCCGGGGCAACCGTTGCTCCTAGAGCAGTGAGCAAATTCAACATGAGTGGAAGCATTCCTTTAACCCATATTCCGTAGCACCGTTGTGCAATTGACGCATCCGCATATGGCGAGACGTTAGTCCTCAGCATGAATTTGGTGAGGTTAGCTGAGAGGATAGAGCCAAGGACTCCGTCACAGGCAAGCTGCTCCGCCAGCAACGGAAGAGTTGAAAGCTCCAGTAAGAACAGGATGCTGAGCTCGCCATAGACGGGATCGCCATGATCGCCCAGCTTATCAGCCCATGAGTACAGCGATGTTGCTGCATGCGTAGCATCATGTGATGCCATGATGTTCAATATTTGAGTCTGGGATTGTTCAATATTAGGGACACTCAGACAAGCCTGCATAATTGCCGTAAGGAGAGCAAGATCCTCTGGGAAGACATCTGTCTCCTTATCATGAATCAAGCTAACCAGTGACCGGAAGCCCCTTGCAACCACGTTGTCTAGTATGTTGAGAATGGTTTGGGTGACAGTCACCATGGACCCCTCGAGATCTGCTTGTGAACTCGCCACCATCCTACTGGATGTCGTTTGATATGCCCGCAGCGTGACGAACAGTGCCTTTAGAAGTGTGCGGTAGTAACCAAGAGAGTCAGATTCAAACGGCTCATCAACACTATTAATCGTGCCGATCAAAGTCTCCAGAAGCTGGTTAACATCCGTGACTGCTAGAGTGGACTGGGCCAAGCGCTGAATTAGAATGAGAGCCAGATCGGCTCTTGTGTCAACGATTTTGAGGAAGATGCTCTCGGGACCAGGGACCAGCTGGTTGGCATTCAGACACTGCTGAGCAACTTGCATCATGTACTTTTTGGTAGCATCGCTCTCGGGGAAGCATGTGCTTAATTCAAGCAACAAAAGCTCCCATGCGTGGAAGAGCGCCTTGAACAAGTTACAAGTCAGCATCAAATTTTACATACATATCATTAGGGGGGCAACACTTACGATCTGGGCATCGACCAAAGACAGGTTGGCGTTTGCCAGCTTCATCTCGTTCAGGAATCCAGCTCCCCTCCTTCCTTGCCATCCGGGATCAAATCGCAAAACCTCATCGGCACGATCCAGGTCGTAATAGTAATTTTCGCCCAGCTCCCGTGGGCTCACCAAGGTACGCTTAAAGTTGTCCAAAGAGGTTCCGAAAAACTTATTAGAGAAATTCTTAGCAAAGTTGTTGTGGAGAGACTTGTTGTAGCTAGCCACCTCGACACCGTCACGAAGGTAGTAGTCCAGGTCGTTGGTCAGTCCTTTGGCGAATGTGTCCGCGTTGCCAAGATGACGCGAATGGTAGAGCTGCATTGCAAATGTCTCCGCAATGTACGCAGCAATTCTCGCCTGGGTGCCGGCCAGCACCGCATCTGACTTGACAGTTTGGTGAGAGGGCTTCAAATCACGCACATAGGCTCGAAGCCCATCCATATAGGCGGTGTCCTTCTGAAGAGTAAACACCGTCCAAGGCCAGTAATTCTGCGCGGATGTAACGAAATCCAAGACGACGAGGGCTTCTCCAGTCTCTAAATCTTTCAAAATTTTGAGTTTAGATAAGGCCGTTGCAAATACAGAATCATCAGACGTTTCATTCTTCTTGGCATCCTTCTTCATTGCCTCTCGTGGCGTTTGCCCTGTGAGAAGGCAGTTAGACATCCACTGCTGTCGATTTTTTAGTATCGACGAAAAGAATCTCCAAGTGATCTTTACTTCATTGGCTAACACAAAGGGCTGACCAATGGCTGCCAAAATATGGAGGAAAGATTTGGAAACCTGAGGGCCGAGATATCCTAGCAGGGAGGGTGGTTCACCGGTGGACTGGGCGGCGTTGATGACGAGCGCCTCCAGCATCGACAACGCCGGCCCGCGGAAATGATCTGATACTGCGCAGAGCCGGGCTGATAACGTCGAAGTCTTGAATAGATACGTCTCAACTAAAGTCGAAGGACGTTCAAGGTAGTTTGCAACCCGAAGAAGAGTTGTAGAAAAGTCGAGCACTGACGTGACTTCGCTTCGAACGGCTTGGGATCGCAGGGGATATAGGGTTGAGTCCGGTCTTGTGAGAGTAGATATGAATGAGGAGAGAAGAGGTTGGAATCGCAAACTTCCGCTTGATGGCGATAGGAAGCAATCAATGATGTGGGAAGCGGCAGGCCGAAGACAGGATGTGAGGTTGTCAGACGTAGGAGAATCTCCCATGCCATAGGTGTAAATGACAATCTTGTTGAGAATGGGCACGACTGTCTGTAGTAGCGATGTCCTACTGGTTTCCGAGTCAAACATCCACGTCGACGTGTTTTCAAACACGTCAACCGACGTCTGTGCAATCGAGAAGCTAACTTTGGAGAGCACCTTGTCGGCAGTCCCAATCCACGGATTCGACTCTGGGTGCTGTCGGCCCAGGGGTTTGTTTTGAGCCCGACGCTGGACGGCGGAAGACATGACAGTGTCGATAAGCGCGGAAAACAGCGACAGCGAGGATGAGAGAAATTCGAATCTCTCCGAGACCAGGTCAAGACTGCCTGTGATCTTGGTGAGTTTGCCAGCTCTTGATTCAGAGTTCAACAACTCTGTCCTTGCGAGGTACGACCACACTCTGCTGGGCTGAACCTGGAGAACGGCATGCAGAAACTTGACACATGCGGTAAGGACGCTCACAGCCGTATCTTCAGTCATGGCCAACTCATCCTGCATGTAATAGTCCATCGTTTCGCACACGATGGTGACAATATCTTTCCCAGCACTGATGTGGGTGCTGGTCTCGGATAGCAGGTCGTTATCATAATGGAACAATGCGTGGCCATCTCCTTGCTTTGCCACCTTCAGCTGCTCCATTCGAAGCAGTGACGCTAACAATGAAATGACTTCGGCTGTCTCTTCCGGTTGCAACATTCCCAGCTCGCAACGATAGCCTTCTTGGGAAAGGCTAATCTCCAGTCGCCGTCCCAGTAACGACAAGGTTGAATGAGGGTAGTCCATCAAGACAACACGGCCGGTATCCGTAATAAATCGCCCGTAGGTGCCTACTGGTATTCTGTATGCGTCATCCTCAATGTACCTCCGACTCCAAGAGGATGATAGAGAGATCAGGGGAACCTCCTCTAAAAGGCAGAAGGAGTTGGTGTTTTCATCTTCTTGGACTAGCTCATATCCTTGAAACGTATCTGGTAGTGTGAATGTGATGGTCGGAGTCTTGCGCAGCAGTTCGAGAATTATGTCTGTCCTATCATCTTGAATCTGTTGTGAGGCAGTACAGAGCGTGCGACAGAGCGTGATGAAAGGAAGGAATTCGTAAGGGTATCGATCAAGTGCCTGCTGGAAAAAGAAGTCCATGGCTAGATCATCCCGCAGCATAGACCCAAGGATGTCCTGGGCGATGGGCATATTCTCCGACGCGGATAGCTCCCAGTAACCTCGACCAGGAGAAAGGAGGGAGTGCAGACAGCTCACAGAGTCCGACTGATACCCAACAAATGGGTACGAAACTTTCAATAGCTCTAGAAATATGACACGAAGGCGCGAGCTAATCAGGGGTAACAAGCTGCCGTCGATAGACGGACCCAAAGTTTGAGTCATCTTTGACATGATATCAAAGACTCTGCCTTGGGCTGTAGCGACAGCGGCCAGTTGCTCAACAACCTGCATATCCCTCTGACTAGACGAATTCTCAAGAAAGCCATCGAATTTCGAAGATTCGATGGAGTAGATGCTTCCAGCAGAGTTTCGTCGAGTGGGTGTGCGCATCACGCTCCTAGTTTCGAACTTTTCGCGGGCGCTTTGCTGTATCAAGTTGTCCCGCTTATCGGTTCTAGTTTGGTAGGATACATTGAGTCGGTGAAGTAGAAAAGACCACGTGAAGATGACAGGGCAAGCAGTTTCAGAATCTAACCCAGCCGCGTCCAAGATGCTCTTGTGGACCTGCTCCAAAACATCTGGCGAAAGCAAATACGAGTCGTACACGTCGTCGGCTTGTGCTGGATCCTCGTCTCGATCAGATAGATATGCAAGTGCCCGCGCAGGCTTGAGCAAGCCGATGGAAATGGCCGAAGACAAGGCCTTCATCGGCATAATCAATTCAGCAGTGATTTGGTTGATCTGTTTCTGTGGTTAGTCAATACGGAGTAAGGGGGTCAAGGAGGCACATACTGGCTGTAAAGAATCAAAGAAGCCGTAGATTTCCATCAATGAAAACCACTGGTTGATAGCAGAGGACGGAGGGAAGTCACTACCATAGCAGTCCACCAGCTGGAGAACCACAGACAAGCTGTGAACGATCTCAGTCAAGAGGCTTCGCAGCCATTCCAGTTCTACCTCATCGTTGAGCAGCAAGGCTTCATCCGTGAATGCTCTCATACCGGCCTCGATCCCACTCATGCAACTGGACACGACATCCAAGTAAGCTGGCAGCATCGCCTCCATCTCATCACGTGGTTGCGAGGACATCTTTAGCTTGTACAGATCGGCAATTTTGTTGTCTCCAGGAGCGAAAATGGGCAAACGTCGATACAGCTTGATGGACGTGGCATAATCCGCAGCCATTATGAAGAAGCGACGCTCCGTCAAGAATGTATCAAACAATCGACGCCTCCTCGCCTCTGGCTTGTCGAATTCTGCTGATATCTCATCGGCATCCAACGCGGCCGACGCTCCCAAGTCTGACAAGAATGCTGCCCCTTGGCCATTTTGCAAGCCCGCAGCTTCTTGGAGATTGGCGGCGTCGTGGGATGACAAAGGGCCCAACAGATGACTTGAAGAGCGGGATTGATACTCGATGATGACGACTCGCAGGGCGGCCACCAGGTTGACTTTTGCGTTGTTGCTCAGCCATTTCGCATCATCCTTGAATTGGTTTATATCGTATCGGTCCGTCGAGGCCGAGGTGACGTTAATTGGTGCTATCTTGGTCTCGAAGCTCTTGTTTGTAGCCTCGTCAGGCGGCGCAAACGCGGTCGAGGGTTCGCTCAAAAGGGCACGGACATAGTCGTCGTCGAAGAACTTGGTGATGGCAGAGCTGGTCTGCCGTTTTCCAGTGCCGTCCGAAAGAGCTGTGGCGACCAGCTTCCAAGGCCTTGACGCTGCGATTAGTTGCATCCGCCATCAAAATGCATGCGACCCGTAACTCACAGAAGCACTTTCTCCCCAGAGAGGCACTGTCCCACGGAGGGAAAATAATTGGTATCCGACAGCGGCGCCATTGCCACGAGTGTCAATAAGGCGGCAGAGACGCTCGCCGCATCACCTTGAGCCTGTTGGTGCGAGGATGCTGAAAACCCACGTCTGACGCGCTTTTGGCAGAAACTTGGCGACTAGATTCTAGTCGGTAGCATCAACAGCTGCATGTTGACTTTTTTGGTGAAGCTCCCAGGAACCCGAAGATGAGCCGCGAACCCATGCTTTACAGTGTGATTTTGGTAACAGATCGAAATATATGCACTGTATTTGTTTAGTGTACAAAGTTACTTGCTTAGCCTGTTGGCCTGTCAAGATCGGGGCTTTATCGGCACTTGGGCAAGAGGCGATACTGATCAATGAATGGTTACTGTTGGTTCAACTTCCTATTCAGAGATTATAGTACGTGTAGCGCCACAAGAAATTCTTGGTGTTAGTGAAGCTGACTCATACGAATGTATCAAGAGAAACGCAGAGCCAACAAACGTTCTCACTCTCATTCTCACTCTCACCCGCACTTGTTCTAATCTCGAGGGCGAAAGTTTCTTTCCTTCTGCTAACTGCGTTTCCCGCTCAATTCTACCCTCATCGCCGTCTCTGCGGCCTTTTCAAGATGCCTTCACTCGACATCATCGACCACTCGCCTCATCAGCCGGAACCGTCTCCTCCAGTGGCCACCGCATCCAACCTCATCCTCATTGACAATTATGACTCATTCACTTGGAACATCTACCAGTACCTCGTTCTCGAGGGTGCCACGGTCCATGTGTTCCGAAACGACAAGATCACGGTGGACGAGCTGATCAAGCACAACCCAACTCAGCTCATCATCAGTCCCGGCCCTGGTCATCCTCAGACTGATTCTGGAGTCAGTCGAGATGCAATTCGACACTTTGCCGGCAAGATTCCGGTTCTGGGAGTCTGCATGGGCTTGTGAGTCGATTTGAATCCCCAGTCGTTTCTTCATGTGGCATATGGCTAACAATCATGGAAAAAAAGGCAATGTATCTTTGACGTCTATGGCGGCGAAGTCTCTTCCGCTGGAGAGTGGCTGCATGGAAAGACTTCTCCCCTGACCCACGATGCCAAGGGTGTCTTTGCCAGTCTGCCTCAGGGCCTTCCTGTGACCCGATACCACTCTCTTGCTGGCACTCATCTCACTCTGCCCGAGTGCCTTGAAGTGTCTTCTTGGGTGGCTAAGCCAGATGGCTCGGCCGGCATCATCCAGGGAGTTCGTCACAAGAACTACGTCGTCGAGGGTGTGCAGTTTCATCCGGAGAGTATCCTCACTGCCGAGGGCCGTGTTATGATTAGAAACTTCCTCCACATGCAGGGCGGTACCTGGGAAGAGAATACCCAGCTCCAAAAGGCCGCATCAACAACGAGCACCAGCTCCGCTGGGCCTAAGCCGCAAAAGAACAACATTCTCCAGACCATCTACGCAAACCGAAAGGCTGCCGTAGCCAAGCAGAAGGAAATTCCATCTCAACGAATGAGCGACCTTCAAGCCGCATACGACCTTAATGCTGCTCCCCCCTTAGTGCCATTCGTCAGCCGGCTAAAGCAGTCGCCCTTTGATGTGGCTCTGATGGCAGAGATCAAGCGCGGCTCCCCATCCAAAGGTATCTTTGCACTAGAAGTTCAGGCTCCTGTTCAGGCTCGCAAATATGCACTTGCTGGTGCAAGCACGATTTCTGTGTTGACAGAGCCCGAGTGGTTCAAGGGTAGCATTGAAGATCTGAGAGCCGTTCGCCAAGTTTTGGATGGTATGCCAAACAGACCGGCAATCCTTCGAAAGGAATTCATCTTTGAGGAGTATCAGATTCTGGAAGCAAGACTAGCTGGAGCAGACACAGTATTGTTGATCGTCAAGATGCTCGAGGTCGAGCTGCTAGAACGCCTGTACAAGTACTCACTATCCCTCGGAATGGAGCCTCTGGTGGAAGTTCAAAACGCCGATGAAATGACGATTGCAGTTGAGCTTGGTGCCAAGGTCATTGGCGTCAACAACCGAAACCTCGAGACATTTGAGGTTGACATCAACACGACGGGACGGCTGCGAAGTATGGTACCAGATACTACCATTATTTGCGCATTGAGCGGTATCAACAAGCATCAAGACGTGCTTGACTGCAAGAGAGATGGAATCAATGCTGTCCTTGTGGGCGAGGCTATTATGAAAGCACCAGATGCGACAACTTTCATCAGTGTACTATGCTCCGGAAGCAACCCGCCACCGAAAAACAACTCGCCGGAGAAAGTGCACGTCAAGATCTGCGGAGTTCGCACCGTCGAGGCCGCATTAGAAGCAGTCAAGGCGGGCGCTGACTTTATCGGCGTCAACTTCGTCCCCGGAGCGAAGCGGGCTGCTTCTCACGAAGCTGCCCTGGCCATCTCAGAAGCGGTTCGTGCAACCTCCAAGTCTTCAGAAGCCTCTGAAAAGCTGTCGATTGCCTCGTCAGTCGCCACGGATTTCTTTTCCCTCACATCACAAAATCTCAAGACCTCGCGTACACAGGTAGTAGGCATCTTCCAGAACCAGCCCCTGAGCGAAGTTTTGGAGAAGCAGAGGCTTTACAACCTTGACCTTGTTCAGCTTCACGGCGAGGAACCGATTGAATGGGCAAAGGCGATTCCCGTGCCTGTCATCCGCTGCTTCAAGCCCGACCATCCCGCTGTCGGTCTCCGAGGATACCACGTGGTTCCTCTTTTGGACTCTGGAGCTGGGTCTGGAAAGCTGCTGGACGTTTCAAACGTAAAGGAGTTGCTTCAAAAGGATCCTGATCTGAGGATCTTTCTGGCTGGAGGACTCAACCCCAACAATGTTGCAGAAGTGGTCAACGCCCTGGGAGAGTTTAGCAGCCAAGTCATCGGAGTAGACGTAAGCAGTGGTGTTGAGGAAGATGGTAAGCAAAGCTTGGCCAAAATCAATGCCTTTGTCAGTGCCGGGAAAGCAATTAGGTAGATGCTCAGTCAACGAGAGATAACAGTGGTTTCTCTATGAGATATTGACAGACAGATACAGGGGTAGAACTAAATTTGCCAATCCAATAAATGTCTTGTGCTATATATCACAACATCACTGATGCGTTACCTGTAGCCAGTGTGTGTCTTCCTGTCACATATGCCAAGTAATTTTCGATCAAGTCGAGGAGATTTGTGTCAATGCCGCAGCTGGTTGTGGCGGCATCTGTCCACTCGCCACCAGGCAGCTCCAACCTCGCGTGTAAGTTGTCTTGAGTTCTCTAACAACCACACCACCAATGCAATTTCGTATTGCATTGGGCACTTACAATTTTCTCAGCTACAAACCTTGATGCCTACAATCTAATCCAACTTACCACCTAGAACTTAATCCTCTCAATCCTCTGCAACCTCTGCCATCTCCCTCCAATATCGTTCCTCTTCCTTTCTTCTCCCACCAACGTCGTTTCCTCCTTCTTCAGCAACTCACAACAATGCCTCGTCGCATATTCAAAAACCTCGTCATCGCCACGGCAGGCCCTCTGCCTGGCCAACTCACCGTCGACAACCTTCGCCAATGGACCTCCATCCGCAAAGGCACCTTCACGGAGGAATTCGACGAGCAAGTCACGCATCTCCTATGTACTCGAGAGCAATTCGACCGCAAACTCCCAAGAAGTAACCTTTCTCTCTTCATATATTCTCCTCGCTCCTACTTTAAGCATATCGCTTACTCTGTGTATACATATAGTCAAAGCGGCCCTTGCCGGCGGAAAGCGACAACACATCGTCCACTGCGACTGGTTCGAAATCTCCGCCGTCAATGAGAAGAAAGAGCCAGAAAGGGAATATTCCATGAGGAATATCATCGCCAAGCAAAATGCGGAGAAACGAGAACGAGCTCGGATTGAAAAGGGGAAGAGAGAGGGCGAGAGAGCCGTGAACACGAGTAAAACCCATACCTCTATGCGGTACAAGATGCCAAATGCTTCAACTGACGATTGTATGGCTAGATCTTTTCCACATTTACAGTGATCGAACTTTCTTCTCGTATCAGGTCGATATTACACGCGACGACGTTGAAACGGGAGAGCTGGGACAGCGCTACACCCTCTACGTAAGACACCACCAGAAAAGCAAAAGATTATTTATCTGATTGCTCTCTAACACAAAACATATCACAGCTCTGGGAATCTAACGCAAAGCCCCATCTCTACTGGTTCACCGCAAAGTTCATGAAGAAGAAGGGAGATAGCCAGCCCAGCTTCCACCGGCCAAGCCCCTGCTCCGGCCCCTGGCGTCAAGAAATGGACCTCTTCATGGAGTTTTTCCGCATCAAGACGGGTATCGAATGGCAGGATCGTGTGATTGGACAGAATACCATGTCGAATTCGTTCTTTCAGTACGCACCGCCGGTAAGTTATATCCCTCCCGAGATTTCGATTACACATCTCTTGAAGAACGGTGCTCAGTTGTGTGGCGGAGGCTAACGTACTGAGTGTAGACAGGTGGAAAGCCCGTTGGTCGTCGCCTTCGATTCTGCTACGAGTATTGTCTGGAAATCAACGCCCAGGTGAGGGGATTGCCTTGGCCCCCGGTAGAAGACATTCAGGTCAAAGAAGACGCTGTTGTAACTGAACCTCAAGATATCATCATCGATGTTGAGGATCATGAAAGTTCCACCCTCAATGAAAAGGCTATCGAAGATTCTGGAACGTGTTCAGAAGTTAGTGTCGATGTCGATGATACAGAAAAGGATATCCTAGAGAATGAAGGCGAAGCAGACGAACAAGAAGCGCTACTGGAGTCTGATAATCCTGCAACAATGGATCCGGATGTATCAATGACAAATTCTGAGTGACTCTTCAATGAAGTCGGATAGTCAGAGTCTCGGGTTAGGTATGCAAGAAACTACGAGCTAATGTCAAATGTCACATAAGTGAAATGCTCAGCCATCTCATTCTTATATATATATATATATATCCATTTTCTGACGGCCACAGGCATGAGGCACAAGCTCTTGAACAAGAAAATTTACATGAAAAGCTAATTTAGCCGTTTAATATTACATCGAAATCAAGAAATGTCAGCGCTTTCGTCTATGCTGTACAGGTATCGTAACAACCAAACCCATCGTAATGCATCATTGCATGTCAGCAACCCCAGCCCTCTCAAAACCTCAGTTTTGGAAACACAAACACCAACAGTATCAGCGACACCATCATACCATATATCCACGCATACAGCATCATCCTCCCCCACCAACCCTTCCCCTCGGTCATTCTCTTGAGAGATCCCATCCGCCCCTGGGCCGCTTCCATACCGCGCCCCGATTTCTCCATGCTGGACCCAGCGGCGTCAAGTAAATTCTTGTCTTCTTCGAGGGTTGCCGAGAAACTCTTGGAGCTCTCCTTTAGAGCACTCGCCATCATGAGAATAGAGTTTGAGATGGCATCTTGCTCAAGTCGCTGCTGGTCCAGTATGGCTTCTGCTGTAGCTGTCGTTGTTTGAGGACTTGCGGGCGTGGGGTGGTTGGCGAACAGGGCAGCACGAGCTGTGCTGTGAGCTGAGGGGGTCGGAGATGGTGCAGAGGGGCGGGCGCGTAATGTTTGGGTCGTTTGTGTAGGGAGGGTTTCGCTGGCAGTCTCGGTGGGTGCAAGAGTAGTCGTCGCAGAGGGCTCAGGTATATGTTCAGCTCGTGTCGGTGGTGAGGGGGGCGAGGGGGGTTCTGCATCGGGTATTTCGTTTTCAAAGTAACCTTCTCCTGCCGGCGCATTCGATGACCGTCTGGAGTCCTGGCTCTCGCTCGGCGTTTGTATGATGTCTCCCAGGAGGTCTTCGCCTTCGGATGAGTCGTCTTCGTCCAGGGCCACCTAACCTACATTAGCTTTATTCTATATCTTGCTGAGATGATCATTGGTCTACCTTTCTTAGGTCGTCTAGCCGATCAAACAGTAGATCCAGCGTTTCCTTTTGCGCTGTGAGATCGCCCTGCGTATCCGTCCTCCGTCCCGGGAGCGTCTGCTCCAGCTTCGTAAGCGCCGCTCGCGCATATTGAAGGTTCTATACCAAGTCGTTAGCGACACTACGCAGCAGCCATGCCTTGTTCCAGTCTCACAGCCTCGACCCTTGTCCTCTCAAACTCGCTGTTGCGCAGCCTTCGTTCGCGTTCGGGGCTCGGATGCAGCACAGACTGCTTTAGCCGGGAGAGCAGCTGCGCAAGCTCTACCGGGGATAGATTCGGCGATTCTCCAGCAGGTAAGTTGGGAAGTATCGCCATGATCGCGGTGAGAATAGACTGCAGTGACTGATGGATGGTTTTGCGACGGGAAGATGCTCTGTTACATGTAGAATTACGTCGCTGGCATGGTATATGTGGCTGAAGCTTCACAGTGCGCCACAGTTGACCAGTTTAGGCAGTTTGTCGCCATTGAGGGTCACTTACAAGGTGGGAAAGCTGACATTTCACAAGACGAACTTGACAGCTCCAAAAAAGTGTAAGAATTCTGTCAAAGGTGCACAAAGACGCCGGTTTCCTAGTTCTTCTGATTCGTCAACATAACGAAGACATGGAGAAGTCTTGTGCTGTGACCTCTGGTTCGATTGCCACCACACTCGCATAAGAGAGGAGATATAGCACGAAGTCGCCCTTCTAGTTGAACATGTTCTAGTCTCTGGAACAAGACTAGGATATTTGTATTGTCTTGGCTCGAAGTCCGAGAGGGTGCTTATAACGTCTCAATTAAGTAAAGGTCCTCAAGAGAAACCTAGCAGTGACTTCTTTGATATGCTTCACCAGTCCTTCTTTGGCATCACGACGCTTCTCAGCCCAAATTATCAAGCTGCTTCAAATATTGGTCTCATCGTCCCTCTCGCAAATACCAAACGCATGGCTGCAAAGAAAAGCCTTCCCATAGATTCGCATAACCAGGAAACGCCAAAAACTCCATCATCACCCAACCAATGTGTCCCAAACCGGTAGTACAGATGAAGCCAAGCATATCGCTTTTTGATATCAAAAGCGATGGATAGCGCTGAATGGGCAAATCAGTCCCTCTCTTCCTCTTCCTTTTTTGCCAGTGACTCCTGTAATCTCTCCTCTTGTTTCTTCCAATGTCCTCCTTCCTCGTAGTCGGAGCTAATCTTCAAGGCCCTCCTGAGACGCTCGCTCTCCTTGATCTTGGCATCGGCCATCTCGTGCACTTGATGCTCCTTGAAAGCCCTCCTCGGCGCATTGGCTTTGTTCTTGGAATTCATCTCCGCAAGCAGCTTCTTTCGTAGTTCGTCGCAACGGCGGTCAATCTCTTCTTCATCAACCCTATGAGATGGTTAGCAGCTGCCACTTGCGCATTCATCCAGGAGATGGCATACTCTTCTTCCTCAAGCTGGTCTCTTAGGTCAAATACCTTGACCTCAATCTCTCTCTTTCGATCGTGCTCGAGAATTGCCTTGTCCGGCTGTCGCTGCTTGTGTCGCATGCTGTCTCGATCTTTGGGATACGGCGCGCCGTAATCACGCGGTCTGACCTGGGCGAGGTTCCGCTGGACATAGCCCGAGGTTCCACTGCCTCGCGGCGTCGAGAGTCCGACGTTGTCAGACATTGTTGCTGTTGCGTATTGCTCAAGTGGTGTCTGCGGCTGTACGATACAACGGCAGCTCGAGGTTGAATGAAGCTTGATCGCTGTGTCGCGTCGAGACTCAAAATTCGAGGTTCAAGGTTCTTTGCCGAAGCCAGAGCGCTGCAGGGAACTGGAACTGTCATCATTAGCGGCTCTAGCGCCCATCCTGCTGGGAAGTCCACTGCAGCTAGCTGCCGGAAGCGCTACGAATGGAGAATAGCGCTGGGCGGTGAAAGCTGTCCGCTGATAAAGGTGAAGAGTCATGGCAGAACTCGATAACGGAGGGGCAAATTGTGCCCCTCTGCCATTTTCTTACCCTGCATCATTGGATGTGAGATGCATCCTTATGAGTCAACTTCTTGAATTAACCCATTTAGCCTGTCTGCATTGCTTTATAGACATTTATTTATTGTCACCGCTCTTCCCAACTCTCTCTTGGATCGATCATTTCTCTGTACATCACATTCTCCTTCCAAGATGCCACACCTTCCTGAGATTCTCCCTAGAGAGGGCGAGTCAACGATTGTCTTCCCACCGGTTACCAGGGACCATATCCAAAATTGTTCATACGACGCCTGGTTCCCTAAATACCGAAGCTCATGTCTCAAGTCGCGGATTATACCTCTTCCACCGGCATTTATATCATATCTGCATGAAGACGGCATCATTCTCGCAGACGATGACGAGGCCAATGAGCCAGAGGAAGCAGAGTGGTCAAGCTCTGCCGCTACGCATCCCCGAGTCTCTCAATATGACTCTTCCGATGACGAGGATGAGGAAGAGGAGGAAAGACTTCCTCCCAACAAGCGCTTCCCGGAGATGCACGAAGTCATCAGACAGAAAATCGCCGAGCTGGGTGGTTCCGTCGCGCCGAAGCTTAACTGGTCCTCTCCAAAAGACGCCAAATGGATATCACCTCATCAAAACACGCTCAAATGCACCACTCCAAACGACATTTATCTCCTCTTGAAGTCGTCTTCTTTCGTCTCGCATGACCTTCTTCATGCATTCGACGACTGCACAGATACTCCGCCAATGAGACCGTTCACGCCGGTTCTTGTCCTTAGACCTTTCTTCACGCCTCATGTTGCTCTAGAATTTAGGTGTTTTGTCAAGCACCGGTCACTCATTGGAATTACGCAACGGGATCTCAACCACTACGACTTTCTGGAAAGGCTTCAGGCACAGCTGTGGAAGAAGATCAGGACGTTCTTTCGCCAGAAGTTGAGATTGACGTTTCCCGATTCCTCCTTTGTCTTTGACATTTATATCCCTGGAAACACCTTTGCAGAAGATGGCTTGGGAAAGGTGAGACTCATTGATATTAACCCATGGGCCCCAAGCACGGACAGCCTTCTCTTTGCATGGGAGGAGCTTCTCACCATGGAAGTTGAGAGTCCCTTGTACGGATCCGTTTCGGAGGGCCAGGACGCAGATGGGAGTGGAGGGGAGACAACGGCAGATGAGACGGATGACGATGCGGATGCCGAGTACAGCCCAGATCGCCAGCCAGAAGTCCGCCTCGTCAGGAAGAACGACCCAGAAGCGTACAACTTCAGCTCACCACAGTACTCTGCTCACAAGCTTCCCAAGGAGGTTGTTGATGCCAGTCTTGCAGGAGAAGGGGGCCTGAGAGAGTTTGCCCAGCGATGGAAGGAGATTACTGAGGGCCGCGGCCAGGGAATCTGGGAGCAGCCGAGCAACCTGAATGCTAGCACGTAAGAGAAAAATAAAATAAACGGTGAATACTTTACAATAACAAGCGAAGTCCTTTATGCTAACCTCTCTGGACGATGCCCTAATGTCAGTCAGCAAAAAGTGAACTGAATCTGAAGCAGCAGAGGCTCAACACGGTGCGAAATACCGCATTCTCCATGGAAATTTTACTATTTATGCACAGTACGCATCTGCCTAAAAAGGCCCAGACTCTCTCCATCGCGTTGCCGGGTTTCTACAGCTGCGCCCAGCTGTTGCCGCTCCAACCCAAGACCATCATCATCACCAACTCACTTACACGATCATCAAGGGCTTCTGGCTCGAGGAATCTCAATTAATTGCTTGATACCATCTCAATTGCCATCATGCCTAGCCGGCCACGCCCGAATAAAGTGACGAAGCCCGCGCCAGGGTCTGGAGCTCGTAGAGGCAGCCGTCAATCGTCTCTTTCTGCTGCAGCCCAGGAGCAGCTCGAGCAATACGCAAAGGAAGCTGCCAACTCGACCGTCAACCATGACTCCACGACGCTTGAAGATGCCATTGAAGAGAGCCCCATTGAGTCTGCCGATAAGTTCACAGCCATCAACTTGCTCGCCAATGGAGGTTCCATGACGCCTCTTCACGGCGCTCTTCGCTCCGCCGACGACTTTCAGCTTGACCACCAGATGCCCGATCATTCATCCCCAGAAGATCCGGCAGCTCGAACTGCAGCAGATTTGGCCTATGCCGCCTATGGGGACCAGGTCAAAATCGACAGTGCTCTGTGCAAGAAGCTCGCCGCTGAGGTTGCGTTGCGAGAGCCGACTCAGCGTCGCGTCGACCAGAAGCTCAACATTGAGCGTCGAAGCAATGTTGAGGCTCTGCTCGCTCACATGACGGGACAATCTGCCCCCAAGCCTTGCAAGAATTGCCACAAGGGCCATGGACCCTGGACCCAATGCGTTGTGTATGACGGCCAGATGTGTGGAAGCTGTACAAACTGCTGGTTCAACGCAAGTGGCTCAAGGTGCACGTTTCATGGTGAGTTGCGATTTCATCTCCATCAATTGCACGTCAGATTGGCGACAGATACGCATTCTCTTTTGTCTCATCCCCTCCTCCTCCTCCTCCTCCTCCTTCATTTATTCACTCTCAGTTCTCGTGACCAACACTCAGCTTCATCATATCAGTTGAACTATTCATGCTAATCATCTTGCACAGAGAACAACCATCCCCAACCGCAAACCTTGTTCGCAGCATCTGTCGCGGCCTCGGCAAATCTCATGGCTCTACAACCACCCGCGCTATCGCAGTCTACATCACCCAACGCGAGCACCAATCTCTCCGCAGACATCACCCAATGGGGCCTGTCTGAGTCAACCAAGCAGTTGATCACCCAGACAATCACTGACGTAGCCACCTTCTCTCGAAGGGATCGTTTTCTTGCGCGAATCGAAGCCGCTGCTAAGGAGCTCGGCATGCGAATTGCAGAATACGAAGAGTTTCTCAGGACCCCTGAGGGCATGGCGGAACAAAATGCTGCCTTGGAGAGGGAGCGCGCCCAGAATAGCCACACTCAGGCTACTGAGGCTTCGATGGCTGACGCCCCTTCTGACGAAGTCCTGAGTTGAGCTCTAGTTGGCTACTTTTGCTATTATCATTACCCGCCACAACTAAGCGCGGTGACGACACTAAATAGAGAAGGGAGAGCAGAAACGAAAGACGAGTATGTCACTTTCAACTGTCAGAAAACCCTCTTTGGCAGTTCGACCTTGACCAGCAAGGTGTCGGTCAGAACATGGTATGTTCCCCGCCGGGCGTTTAATGCTTCTGTTCGAGGACTGACCTTCTTGACTACAGATTATTCCATCAATTCCTTATTATCTGCTCTATCAAGGTCAAGCTTGGCTACCGAAGAGCTACGACTAACGATGCATATCAAGCAAACTTGTCCAGTTCATACCAGCCTTGGTCATTCGATGAACAAAAAAGCCACATTCTGGATGCCTTACTGTTTCGATATCCCACATTGGGGGAGATATTGGAAAGTCTAAAATCTTTTCATCTTTTCATAATTTCGACGTCATATACACTTCGATCTTGAAGACACACGGATTTTTGAGCATGGGCTTGCGTGTTTCTCTCTTCTTTTTTCGCCAGTTTCTTTCATATCTGGTACATATACATGGTGGACATTGGGCATTATCGCTTTTTTACTGACGAATTAACGAACTTGGTCATGAGTTACGCGTACGGGGGGAGTTTGAGAAAGTTGGCTGCTATTTCAGAGGATATATACCCCCTTTTTAGTTTTGCTGCTTTGGCACTTATAGGACGTACAATACCCATTTGACTTTTCATAACTGCAGTTGCAATCTCCTTGATGATGAAGAAGATATGTGATTCGATATGACTACCGCTTCGAACAATTCAAATTACTCTGTGCATATGCTCTTACTCATTACCAGCAATCACCATTCAAACTCACGGAATCACGCACGAGACACAGCAGCATTGAAGACAATCATGACTATTACATAAAATACTCGAATTTTACACCCAGCCTCTCTCATGCTATAATCTTCCCACACCAAAGCAAACAAAACATCGTACTACCCGCTTCTCCCCGCCCAACTGCCATGCCCAAGTCCTTTTCCCTCCTCGACTCGCCATCGCGGAAAAAAAAAAGAAAGAAAGAGAAGAGAAGTAAAGATAGAGAACAGAAGAAAGGAAAGACGCGCAAATGAAAAAAAAAAAGATAACTGGTCCTTTACGCATGAGTTCAGATTCAGAAAACAAAAAAACAAGAACAAGAAAAGAGATACACAGGCGAGGAAACATTAGAAAAATAACAAGAGATGTAAAAAAAAAAAACTGAATATGCAAGTACAGAAAACTGGAAAGCTGGAATATATGACAATACACACTTTTTTTTTAAAAAATGAGACAGGCCGAGTGGGAAAAAAAAATGTGGTTTCATAATTAAACAAAGTAAATGGCCGCCGCCCATTCGCACAATCGTGTCAGATGTAAGTAGTTTCCCTTTCTTCCCATGAGCTGCCACGCCGTTGCCCCTCCCTTGACGGCCTCTCCTTCTTTCACGACGTTGGCCATATCCTCTTCTTCTTGAAAATTGAAAGAAGATTTCATTTTGATACACAGCATCTCCCGACAATCCTTGTAATAGCTCTCACAAGTCTTGTAAATGCCGAATGTTCGCCATAGAGTCTTAGCTTTAGAAAAAAAAAGTACCATTATCTAGGACAGTTCAAGATTGCGAAGGAGAAGCCCGCAGAAAAAAAAGAAGCTCCTTGAGCTGGCTGTCGTCTCGCTGGCGCAAGGAGTACAATCAAGATCATGAGCCGTATCTCCGTGGCCCATCTGGTGGCGGTCGTAATCGAGTTTGAGGGTATTCGTGCGTCTTAAAACAAAAATAGAAAAAAAAGAGAGAAAGAACAAGTCGTCTAGATGAGACCGCATAAACGGAGGTTCTCCTGGATAATGATATCTAAAGCAAAAATGTCAGCTGTGATTTCATAAAAAAATGTCAAGGGAGCCATCTCATACCGTTGACTGCTGCCATGACAAAGCGAATCTGGGTGGTATCTGTGGCGCAGGTAAAGTGCGTGTAAATCTGCTTCGTCTCGTGCTGGTTCAGGCTGACGAATCGGTTCAGGATGTAATCGCACGCGGCCGCATAATCATCACCACCCTCGTAATCGGGGAAGTAGTTCTTCATCGGGCTGACCGGCAGCTTCTCCTTGAATCTGTCGATCTTGTTGAGGAAGAGAATGATGGACGTCTTGATGAACCATCTGGAGTTGCAGATTGAGTCAAAGAGCGTCAGAGCTTCCTGCATTCGGTTGACGGTCTCGTCCTCAAACAGCAGCTGGTCGTACTCGGAGATGGCGACCAGGAAGAGAATGGTGGTGACGTTCTCGAAGCAGTGGATCCACTTCTTTCGCTCGGATCGCTGACCACCGACGTCGAACATTCGGTAGGTCAAATCACCAATGATGAATGTCGTCTCGGTGATACCAGTGGTCTTGACACGTGATCGGAGAACGTCCTGGTCGTTGGGCATGTAGTCGGGAGCGGCAATTCGCGCGATGTTATCGAAGTAACTAGTGATGGAGGTGAGCACGCGAATGCAGCTTTTGGTAGCGCGAGCCAAAAGAAAAGCGAACTTACTATCTGGCTGAATCGTTCAGCTGATATTCGCGAGATCGCTTGAAACACTCCTGTACACCGTGGTCCTTCCACAGAGCCTCGATGGCACCGCCAACTTCCGGGGGAAGGACATCGCCTTCGATCTGAGCAGGCTGGATGAAGATGGTCTGGACGTGGTACTCCATGCGCTGGTCCTCAAGGGGCAGCTCGAGAGACTCCATGGCCTCGAGGATGACGCGCATGGACTGAACAGTGTTGCTGAAGATGATTTCCTTGAACGACTCGCGTTCATCGCGAGAGTAGCCACCCTCGTGGATCAGCTTCATCTGCTTGAGAATGGTCGACTTTCCAGATTCACCAGCACCTATCAATCCGTTGTTAGTCGGGCGGTGAACTCGCCAGGGAGCAGCGGCGTAGATTCTGCACCAAACACGGCCGAAATGGTGTACATACCCAGAAGTAACATCTTGATCTCATTGCGCTGCATCATCTTGTCCCGCTTGAGCTGATTCTCAATCTCCTCGTTCCGGGCCTTGCCCTCCTTGTCCTCTGTAGACATTCCGCAACCCATCTTGGCGACTGTGGGGGATGGTATGAGTATGAATAGAATTCGTCTTGAAAATGAAAATTATAATGAGATGCAAATGAATGAGTCGCGTATGCTACGTGTCTAGAATCGCCAATGATGCCGACGTTGATACTGTAGGAGAGCAGATTCTGTTAGTCAGGGGTTCGCCGAGGCAAAAAAACACTGCCGCCTGCTGGGTCGCACGAGCAATCGCGACGATGCACGCGCGAGAGCGTCGAAAGCGAGAAGCTCTGCGCGAGGATCCGCGTCGTGTCGCTCACGAGATGGCTGATGGTCGAGAGGAACCGAAAAGCGCAGTCGCGGTCGATGTAGGCCTATTGGCAGCGCAAAGAGGACCAGCTGGAAGCGAAGCAATGCTCCCCGAAAGAGAAGGGAAAAAAACAGACGAAGAAGCAAGAGAAGAAAAGGGAGAGAAGAAGAAGAGAAGCTTACTAGAACACGGCCTGCTAGGCGAGGAATGAATGCCAATGGAGGGCAATTCAAGGCGGACACGAAGAAAAATCGCAAACAGAGAAGAGAAGATGGCCAAGGAAAGAGTTGGTGCGCAGGTTGAAGACGCAGAATTGGGTGTCGTGGAAATGAGATCCGCGACGGAAATGGAGATTGGGGGGGGGCGAGAGGAGCAAAACCGGCTGGGGGAGGATGAGCGAGAGGATGCTCCAAAAGGTATGGCCGAGAAGGAGGTACTCGTACTATTGCCGTAGGGGCTTTGGGGGGGGCCAAGCTCCTAATACATGCAAGTACTTGTACTAGTGCTGCGTCGAGCGCGAGAAAAGGGAGCGCGGATGTACTTGGGGAGCACCGTACCTGAATCCGCCCTGGAAACTGTGGAGATGGGCCAGGGCGCCAGGGTCTGCCCGGGCGGGCTAGAGCTCCAGCTTCAGTGGCTCCACCGCTGCTGCAGCAGGGAGCGCGCTGCGAGGTGCCGTCACGTTATGACGGGGGAAGTGCGCGCAGCAGCCCGAACTGGTGGATTGCACAGTGCATGGACGAGGCGCCGGGCGCTGAAACGCGGCCACTTCGCACTATGAATCTCCTTTTGCGCTTGTACACGGTGCGCACGGCTGCCGACACTCGGCCTGCCCCATTCGCGGCGCCGTGTACCTGTACCTGGCCAAGCAGTCGCTGTGCTGCACCTCCACCACAAATTGCAAAAGCACCAAGCAGCAGCACAGCTTTTAGTGCTTGTCCTCAGTCAGGGTGGCTTGACCGGGATCAACAGAGATACATGATGTGTTTTTAATTGCATCCCCGATCAAGCGCCTCCGCAGACCTGCTAAGTTACACGGGCCAGTGGCGCGTACTGTGCAGCTATCAGGCGGGCGAGCATGATGGTAATTTCAGCGGTCGCATGGGCTGGCTGGCAGGAGCAAGCAATAGTTGAAGGCTCGAGTCGGGGCGCGCAATCTGTGCGAATACTGTACAGCCTCACGTCGGAGTAGGCGACGAGTGACGGCTGGATCACGATCCCTATTGGGCGATGGCTCTACCGCAAAGCACACCAGAACACACGCTTTGACGCAAGGCAATGCGGTGCGACGCAGCCCAGCCCACGGCAAGGCAGCGGGCGGGCAGGCAGTGGGCAGGCAGAGGAAGCGCAGAAAAGGATTCAAGGTTGGATTTGATCTGATGGATTGGCATCGCCGCCAATTGGCCTCGTGCCGTCCATGTACTCCGTACTAACGCTGGACTTGTGCACGCACAGGTACCTTAGTACCTCGTACATGTACTTGCACTTTAATGTCCCAGGCTCACTCATCTTGATTAAGCGACCAATCATCATGCCACATGGACTCCGGGATGCTCAATTTGGCACGAACGGGGGTTCGAGCATTAGCCGGTTCAATTGAGCCCCTGGTCTGGGCCACTGAGAGCGCCGAGAGCCCTGGGAGGAGGTTTGGAGTGCCAACTATCGCGGTGGAGCGACTGTCCTAGAGCAGCAGGCGACGACATGGGGGCCCCTGGCCTGGTCCGTCCTGGGTGCGAAATGGATTCTGGCGCTAGGGAGAAAGGGCAATTCAACCATCAAGTTCAATTTTAACATTTGACGATGCTGATGCGCGCGTTTGCCTGTCCCGTCGCTTGCTGCTGCTGCTGCTGCTGCTGCTGCTGCGTTTGTGATGTGACGTGATTGTTGGCTTATGGATGTGTTCATCGATATGGACCTCTAATGCCTAAAATTGATAGGGGTTGCTAAAACGAGGCATCTACCGTGGAACTTGTACGCCAAGTCAGGGAGGGTCCTACGATTACAGGATCAATGAATCACAACATATACCTACTACACTCCATAACATCCATAACATGGAGGGCCGCACTTTTGCTGCTCGCCATCGCTAATGATCGCCACAATGGCTTCCATCTTTCTCTCCAGGGCAATAAATGCTACAGAGCGGATACCCGAGAGCAGGTCAGGGGTCGCCCGACAAGGGTCTGTTCTGCTAGTACAGGTACTTTCTCCGTCCTCGTACGCACAACGGAGCCATTGGATCTTTAGTCGCGTAGCTTGAGGCTTCTCGAACAAATTCTGGCCTTCTGTTACAGGTTCTCCGTCCTGCAGGTATTACCAGAACAACGGTCTCGGTGCGCTTGGACTCTTTCCGTACGATTTCACGGAGTACTCCGTCAAGCAAAAGTCAGCCAGAGGTCCGCCCTCATGGCTCCGCGCATGCTTGGTGCCACAGCCCTGTTTGCTGCTACTACGAGTACTACCTAACAAGGCACCCAGATATTGGTCTGACTGTAGGTACAGCAAGGTGCAGTAATATTTGCTGGAGACAGTCAATCAATTTCTCTCCTGAGAAAGACGAGACGGAAGTCATCGTGTTTGGTATTACAGCAGTACCGCTACGGAGCAAGACTACGGAGCATAATCAGACCAAGGCGCATTAGCCCATCTGCCTGCAGGCGCAAATTACATCAATTACATGTGAGCATCTGCGTCCAGCCGAGCGCCAGCAAGACCCAGAAAACGCCACCGTTTTTTCATCGGTCGGGCGCCGGTACGGTAAAGGCATGGAGTGCGCTGCCCATGAAAGCTGATAGATATTACTCGTACTGTACTCGTGCTTGTATGGACTACAAGTCTTTGAGATGGAGGCAAATAGGATCAATCCTCTGTGCCTACTACCTTGGGTAGGCTGAAACTGTGTAGCATGAGGGAGCCTCGTTCGTTGTCTTCTTCACGACAAAACAATGGAAACAAACATTGGAAATAAAATCCATCAAATCCATCAATGGAATAAGGGGCCCCGGCCAGCCTGGCCACGCCAAGCGCAGGAAACAAAAACAGCACGATGATGGCCAGGGGAAACAGAACCTAATCACATCAATTGCCTGGTTTGACGCTACGTACCACCTTTCTCACACATTGTGCCCCGCTGCTCCGTGGTGCTAGGGTATTCTGGGGCCAACTGGTATGATTTCCTAGCACCGAATATGGGGCGGCTACCAGCTGGTTAACCTGAGCTACCCGCATCTACCTGGATGGTACGAGTTCTGTCGCAGGTACTTGTACTGAGACTTGTGCTTCAGTGCCACCCATGCCTTTTCTCGTATCCAGCGCAATTCAACCAAACATCAGCGCTCTGGCTTCCAAGCAACCGCGGGTAGTATTACCATTACCTAGTGCGTACTACTACGAGTCGAGCATCTGCATCTGTTCACGTTACTCTGGCAATGCTGGCTCCCATTTGATGATATAGACAGACTGGTGCCAGGCGCTATATACTGATTACTGCAGTTACAGGTCCCGCGGCAGCCGTTTGAGCGCTCATCTGCGCCGAATCGCTAGCACCCTCATTTGGCTCGCTCCACAGAGTTGATGAGTATTGACAGTAGTGGTAATAGGTACATGTACTTTGGGTGGATAGAGGATTGGATTGATCAAATATCAAATGTCCCATATGAATCGCTGGCTGCAACGATTACGGACATGAGTGCAGGCGAGCCCTGGAGTCGTGGGTTATCATCCGATCATCACTTACATTGTCCGGCTATTGCGAGTATTACACGCACCCATCACATACGAGTGAGTACTCGGTGAGGAAGCGATCTGTAATACCTACTTCTTTATCCGTAGGTACATACGCCAATATCCCAACACAAGTCGCTGACCACATCAGTCAATGTTATACACGTACCCTCCGGACAGGTCATTCACCCGCAGAGCCTTGCATCCAGGTTCCTCCGTACTGTATCTGTATAACCGTCTTGCTCTGCCTGTTGCCGCAGAGAAAGTGTTTGAACGTTCGATTTACATATCGACTGCTGGAAGCACGGAGCAGCAGTGTGCTCATGCCCATGCCCATGGTTGATACAGTTACAGGTGCCTGGCGTGTACTCGTAGCGCGTCGTGATCAGCCTGTTCTCTCGCCCGTGGATCTTGTACGTGTATCACCAATCCCCTGAACCGGGGCCGGCCGCTGCAGGAGATGACAAGTCTGGGCAAATGCAAAGCCATGGAGCCGTTTTTTATTGCAGTGTCTGTGCGCATGCCCCGTGCCGTTCTCGTACTATTTCTCCGCCTTATAGCACACAAGCAGCAGAGATCGGGAATGACGCATTGATGTTTCTGATGCCACACCGTACAATTTGCCTTTCCGCCCATGTCGATGATTCCGATTGACAGGCATCGTTTGGAGGTACCTACTGCCCAAACCGTTGCGTGTTAATCGACCTTATATCCGATAGCATTCGCGTAGACTAGTGTACGAGTATGTAGGTTTCTGTTTGCGGCTTCTTTTACGTGTTTGTACTGCAACGGCCGTCGCCTATTTCCCGGTCAACATGGCCGAAATGGCGATGTGATGATCGCGATTATTGGCACAGGCGCTCGCCCATGAGCATGACTCTCACTACATTCAGAGGCACTCGTATCTATATGGTGGAGTGCGGACAATTTAGAGTCGTGTGTCGACACACAAACAAAACTCCGCAACATGGCTTGGCTCATGCACAAGGTAGATAATACGCCAGACGTATGACCATTAGAATAGCCGGCATGGAAACGTGAGAACATCCCGAGGGCGGCATGTGATTACGCTCAAACAACTCCAACTGCCGAGCGGAAACTTTAAACCGCGAAAGAGAGCGTATCAGGTATCAAGCTCCTGACACCAGACGATAGCATGGCAACGGCCGTTTGTGCAGCGCCATGTTGAAATTGACCTGGAACACCGAGACGTGATCTCCAACAGTCTATACCAGGATGCTTGTCTTATCCCCAGTCGTCGCCTGAAGTTCGTATTGCGGCTAAGCATCATCCTTGTCTTGGAGGGAAGATCGCTTCTTTATTTTGTCTGGTGGTCTCTTTGAACCCGTCGTACTGTACTCCGTAGAGGCAGTTTCAAAAGGTGACTTCGATTAGGGATGTTTTACGGGAGTCAGCGCAAGTGTGCATGAGATGTGCAGATCTCGTTACAGATTGTCAAACAGGACTGCTTACCACTAGTCCATCAACTCCATGGTGATAAAGCTAGGTACGAATGGTTTGAAATGCCTAGTCTTTCTACCATATTTGCTTTTTCCTCGGGATTCTGGGTCAGATTCTTCAGCCCTTTCTACGAAACTGTACGCCTTATGACGGACAATATCCACGTGGATCGTCGGCCCATGGGGCTTCCCGTCATCACCTCATCGGACTCATGAGTTTCAAGATATTTATAGTGATGAAATGAACAGCCCTGCGCAAGTACGGTGTTCTCCGAGTAAACATGGGGGAGACAAGCGTCTATATCATGCAGCTGTATTAGCGAGCTGAAGCAGTGGCCGCGTGTGATTATAATGGCTCCCCCAAGAAATCGCAATTGGAAGTAATATCCTTAATTTCATTGCCTGTGCCAAAACCGCAATTGTCCAATTTCATCGGCGAGGACTCGTGGTAGTGGAATTATGAGATGGGTACTCCTTAGCTGAATCCCTAGTAGGGGTTGAGCCACATGGCTCCAAGGTGTGAATTCCCTTTGTAGGGGTTATGAATTGGAGGTAGGGAGATGGTGTTTGCCATGGAGATGAGATCCCTATCCGGGCACTCGTGATCCACATGGAGTAGAAGATTCCATGGCATGGTCAACTAGCCACCAGAGGTATCGCATAAAACAGAGAGTATAGAAAGAAATGAGTTATCGGAGTACCATGGTGGTAGTCATGTGCTTCCTACAGAGTAGCTGGGCTGCGTACAGATGGGGATAAGCAACTAACAATTGAAAATCTCAACGCTACTATCGCGTTCAAGGTAAAAAGACTATAGATTCAGTTACAAGTAGTATTTATCATTTTCAATGGTTACAGAGTGGGAAAAAAAAAAGTAGTGAGAATGACGAATTATCCGTACCTAGATAGCCCGAGATAAAGATCCTTGAAGCAGTTCCTGGGTTAGTAGGCTTTGTTCTAGGTAGGTACGTCAGAGGTGCATGGTTTTTGTCTGTGCTCATATCTAGAGATAGCATTGACTTGACGCAGGAAAAAGCACCAAACTCCATCATGTATCGTTCCAAAACAATGTGGTGAAGTGAATGTCGACTTCAAAAATCAGAGCGAAAATACAACGGCCATCAGTGGCCGCATGTGGAGGCGCCGGATCTGCGTTGTGTCCGATCTTTCAGATATGGTTGGTTCGGATTCCAGCCGGCGCCAGGCACCGCCTCCAATCGGCCTAAAGCTGCGCGACCGCAAGCGCCCAACTTGCACATCACCGAGTTTTGGTCTCGTCGGCAGCGCCCTTCGTCCACGCTTCATCGCTCGTGTCCCAAATCGCTGAACCGAGCATCAACGAGGCATCTGCTTCTCCAGAGATCAAGATGGCGATTCCTATGACGCAATTGGGCGGTCGTGGTAAGTCGGTTTGTTGTCCGTGATGACCTCTGGACCTGGCGCAATTGGCTGACCCAAAGACGACAGCCTTCCACCACGAAGACAACGACGAGGTAGAGCGCGAGTATGACCATCTACGCGCTCTTGCCCATGCCGAAGCGGACAAGCGCGGCGACTGCTACGAACGGGTACGTTGCGCCGACTCGAGCGACGAACCATTTTGTAGACTGACATGCCTAGTCTAAACGCGCTTACGAAGATGGCGACGGTGCTGGAGCAAAGGAATTGTCCAACCAAGGCAAGGCCCACGACGCCAAGATGAAGGAATACAACCGGCAGGCTTCCGACTACATCTTCCGCGAGAACAACGCTCCCGGCCGTGTCGACGCCGACAGCATCGACCTCCACGGGCAGTTCGTCGAAGAGGCGGAACGCATTCTCGAACAGCGCATTCGCGCGGATCAGGCCCGGGGCCAGACGCACTTGCACGCTATTGTCGGCAAGGGCAACCACTCGGCGAACCATGTTCAGAAGCTCAAGCCCAGGGTAGAGGAGCTGTGTCGCGAACTAGGGCTCCAGTATAGCTCAGAGGAGAATACCGGCAGGATATACATCAACCTCCAGGGCGGAGAGGCTATCCCGCCACAGCACGGCGGGTATGGTGGCCATCAAGACCAATACCAGCCTCCTCACCATGGACAGCAACAGCATGGTGGACAGCATCGACCCCCACAGCATCACCAACAACATCAAGAACAAGACGAGGAGACGGCGGATGGCCTTATTCCACTCCTCTTGCAGAAGCTGGAAAAGGCCTGCTGCGCGGTCATGTAGAGTGGGCGCAAGGCAATACCGTGGCGCTACTGTTGTTGGTTTTGGCTATTCGAGTGATCCTTGGATATTTGCTCTTCTGCTTTTCAAACGTCTTTGTTTTAGATACACACACATATACCACATGGGATATTGGGCTTTATGCATTTCTACCATGATGAGATCAAATAGGTCAAAATCAGAACAAATTTATTCTAGAAAACTAATACTATTTGTGAACGAATGAAACAATCTAAGCTCTTTATGCCAAGTTATACCGAGTCAAATATCAAAGGGGTATTTCCCTAATAATCCCATTGCCGTTCCGCGCTGATCCTATTGTAACCTTTGTTCGCCCTTAGTTAATCCATCCCGAAAACCCCTTCAATGCAGACCCCCTTCAAAGCCGTTCTCCTACTTACTGCTAAAAGCTTGCATCTCCTCGTCGCTTCGGGGAACCGGTTGCGGCACGGCCTTGCCCAGGTTGAAACCAAGGATTTCCGATAGGAGAGTAACAATCATCTCCATGAGGGAGGACATGCCGAGGTAGAGCCAGGGAGTAGAAGTAATGCCACCGAAGATGAGGAGACACGAGTATACGAGGCGCACAAGGATCAGCGGGAAGCAAACAGCCACGGTGAAGATGATTCGGTGCTCGCCGGCGCCAACGTGGCTTTGGTTGAGGATGGCGAGGACAATGGCAAAGGCCAGGAGAGCCGTGATGGCCACCAGAATGCCCTCGGCAGCGTGGCTGACGGTGGAATATTTCACCTTTGGCTTGCCGTCGACGATGGTAAAGTCAGACTGAGTGCCGCCCACAATAAGGAGGATAATGGCGAGGAGCATCAGAAGTTCCACGAATTTCTGGTGCTGGGGTCGGATGAGGATGCGGCCTTTGCTCTGGATGGACTCGAAAACACGGGAGAGAAGGCCAAGAGCAAGCATGATAAGAGGTGCCAAACCAATGCCTTCGAGTGTCATCCAGCCAATGTAGAGGTTGATGTTGTCTGGTGAGGAAATTGTGGCAAGGCGAAGACAGGCGCCGATGACACGGGCGAGAGAGAGGATAATGAGGGCTCGGAAGGCGGCGTTTTTGGCGAAGCCATGCTTGAGGCAGAGAAAGATGCCTCCCGCTAGGGCGAAGAGATAGAATGCGAGTTCGGCGATGGCAATGTCATCGTATGTTTGGAGGGGGCGGCCCATGGTTGGTTGTGTAAGATGTAAAGGGGGAGGTGGAGTTGAGTTGAGTTGAATTGGTTATGTAAATCGAAGTGAGAGAGGTGAAAAGGAATACAAGAATATAATGTCTAATATTATTATGATTGTTTTCAAAGACAAGACGAAAAGTGTCTATGGAGTCTTCTCTTCAGTTGTGTCGTGAGGTTGATGATGTTCTGAGATGGACTCTCAAACAAGCAACCAACCCCCAAGTTATATAACTTTTCATCAATGCCAGTTACGCGTTCACTTGTAAGCTTCTCCATAACCATGAACGCTACGGCTACCGGCATCCTGTTAGGCTGAAAACGAGCAATTCCAACGCTGCTCGAATGGCCATCACTGGAACAGGCTCGATAAGCCTTGAGGCCTCGTCGCTTCCAGGAACACACTCCTTATTGGCCAGATTGAATCGATTGCCCGATGAGGCACAGCGCCATCTCTCAGGATCTCTCCCAAGTCCCCTAGCCGCAACGTTAGTAGCGCCCCGTTGCTCGGCGCTCTGTCCTCCGTCCTCCCGAACTACCGACCGGCGGCAGAAGGATTTGCACCCTGCCCGAATGGCATGGGCCTTTTCGGAATTAGGCCCTGTGGCGGTGCAACATTGCGAGATGGGTTTGAGAGAAATAGGAGTCATGTTTCGTCAGTTGTTTGTTTGATATATTGTCTAGCTTGGCCTGCTCAGGACGGCGTACCCGAGCAAGGACTTTTTTCTCTTTTTTTTCTTCTCTTATCACGCCCGCTGTGGGTGTTTTAATTAGTTGAGAGATCATGGGCAGGATGGACGCCTCTACTGTGACCAGTGACGTTACTGTTCTCACCACCAAAAAAAAAATTCCTACTACTAGGTAGGCCGACTAGGATTGAGTACTGCCACACAAAATTCCTCTTCCCCCACATAAACCAGTAACGACAGCATCAAGAAAGAAGTCCTTGAGCTCGGCAACAAGATGCCGGTACGTACGTTACTCGCTGCGTCATTCCGCACGCAAGCCCATTGTTGTAAAAAGCCAAAATGAGGGGTTCCCATTTTAACATGGTCGCCGTGCGTTTTCTCTATAGCTCATCACCCTCACGGGACTGCCCACGTCGGGCAAGTCGACACGGGCGAAGCAACTGCATGATTACCTCGCCGAGCGTATCCCCGGGACCAAGTACAGGCTGCACCTGATATCAGACGACTCGCTTTCAATATCGCGATCCGTGTACGACCTCTCCACGGTGCCGGTGCACACAAGATCGGCCAACGCCAGCGAAAAGGATGCGAGGGCGGCCATTTACGGCGCCGTGAAGAGAGTGCTGAGCGACAAGGACATTGTCATCCTCGATGGCCTGAATTACATCAAAGGCTGGCGGTACCAGCTGCACTGCGAGGCGAAGGCCGTCCGAACGCCGAGCTGCATATTACAAATTGGATGCTCCAAAGACCGCGCGCAGCAGGTTAACGAGGACAGGCTGAAACGAAGCCAGGCTGCGGCCGACCAAGACGGAGCCGACACGGCGGGCGACGTTGCAGAGCCGTATGAGCCTGCAAACTGGGAGAACCTCGTCTTTCGACATGAAGAGCCCAATCCCATGACTCGTTGGGACAGTCCTCTACATACGATAATATGGGAGGACGATGACGAGCAGGTCAGGAAGACGTTTGACTCTCTTTGGGAGGCCGTTGCGGGAGACAGCCGCAAAATCATCAGGCCGAACCAGGCTACGGAGCAGCGAGGGCGCGACGCGGGTGGCGATTACTTGTACGTGCTGGATCGCGAGACGCAGGATATTGTAAAACGAATTATGGACCAACAGGGCGATGATGGCGGCGGCGAGGTCAAAATCTCCCTTAGCACCGGTGGCAAGAAGGAGCTTGTCGTGGAGCTGCCGGCGAGAAAGATTGGCTTGCCGGAGCTGCAGAGGCATCGAAGAGCCTTTATGGGGTTGAATAGAGGGGGGATTGGGTTGGAGAAGGTGACCAACATGGCTGCCGACTCGTTGAGGGAGTCGTTTGTCAACTACCTCAATAACGCATTTGAGAATGAATGAGATGTTTAAAGCGGCTCAGATGATACCTATACTCTCTACTTTCTAGGCCATGTTTTTGCTATGAACCCAAAGACTCATAGGCGCTTCTCGGATTCAATACTTCGGATAGGTTGCCCCACGGGTTTACAAAATGTTGCAGGGTAGGCGACATGGGATAGAGAACAAGCGACGAATTGAAGTTGAGAGCCTAGGTAGCTAACGGAATAGAGTGAGGGTAACCGAAGTTTGAAAGCCCGGTCATTGCTCAATGCATGTAATCAGATACGCCGATGAGATGCTGGAAGGAGGCTGGATTCATACTGTAGATAAGAGATGTATACCTATGGATCGTGCTTACTGCAGGCAAGGTTCGGTGGCGGCGGGAAACGAAGCCAATGCGCGCCACGAGGAGAATCCCGGAAGCTATGGACAGCAAATTTGTTGGGCACTCAATGTCAATACCTAAATCTACTACTCCCGAACATTGAGGAAGATTGACTCGAGGGCGCTTCACAACAGTACCGTAGAATGCAAATCTTGTGAGACGTTACGATGGCCCCCGCATCTGCTCAGCAACGAGATGTATGGAGTCAATATGTACCTAAGGATGACTTCATCAAAATGCCAGGACCCATGTCAACGCCAGCGGACATCAAGGTTATCCTTAGTAGTAGTCTTGTACTCTTCGCAGCGATGCAATAAAATTAATTGACACCGGTCTCAATATCAAATTAATACGTTCAAGTTGGGTTATCGCAGCACTGGAGAGTTATCAGGGGGCAAATAGAAGCTGGTAGATGCCTCCAGTGCTGTGGCAATAACGTGCAACCAGCTGCTTATTCGATCAATCAGCTCTGCCCAGGCTGCAGCTCGTCATCGTACGCTGTGGCCTGGGCAGGGAGTTGCTGCGTGGGCGCGCTGATTAGCGACCTAGCCTGTTGCGCGTCCCCAGTTGCCTGGCGCTCTTTCAGTGGAAGTCGGCAGAAGATTCCACTGTTAGGCGGCCACAGCGCAGCCTCGCCAGTAACCACGCCGGTAGCGCTGCTTAAATGCCCCCCCGCATCAACGATATTCCGCTCCGCTCAGGGCAGCGCGCGCTGTCATTGGCCCGTGCCCCTCTGCTCCGGGGGGCGTGTGGGTGCCCGTGGCTACCTACGTTTAGGCCTTGTGTGCCAGATCTATGGGAACTCTCCGGACACCTCTAGCTTTCGCCGCTTAACCTTCTCTCCTTCATACCATTCTCTCCCCGATCACAAGTTCAAGAATCAACTCTCCTCCTCCTCCTCCTTTCTCAGACCACCTTTGAGGAGGCAGCATCTGCGTATTCTTTTCTTCTTCGTTTCCTCGAGCCCCGGCCTTGGTCCTGTTCTCACCCCACATCGTCGTGAACACAGCCGTCATCCGACACCATGGCTTCTCAGCCTGAAGAGCACAAGAAGAAGGTCAACCTGACGTATGTATAGCCTCTGGAGATGATTTGACGTAGCTATCGAGAAGACATGACCAGCTAACCACCTCGCAGCGACCCCTCCGGCGCGGAGATCAAGCATGTTTGTTCAGCCCACCTTGCTTTGCTAAGATATCCAGGGCGGGGAAACTAACTTTATCTCAGGAAGATGACACCGCCACTGCCATTCTCAAGAAGAAGAAGAAGCCCAACCAGCTGATGTAGGTGCTCAACTCGGACGAGCAACACGAAATCACATACTGACGCGGATCCAGGGTTACCGATGCCGTCAATGATGACAACAGCATCATTGCCCTGTCCGAGGCTACCATGGACACCCTCCAGCTCTTCCGCGGCGACACCGTCCTCGTACGAGGCAAGAAGAGAAAGGAGACAGTGCTCATCGTTCTTGCCGATGAGGAGCTTGACGAGGGAAGTGCTAGAATCAACCGAGTCGTCCGTCACAACCTCCGAGTGAAGCACGGCGATATGATTACCATTTCTCCTTGCCCCGATATCAAATATGTGAGTGCCCTCGATATCACCACCTGATTGAAATAGCACATCTGACCGTTACGATCAGGCCAAGCGAATTGCTGTGCTCCCCATTGCCGACACTGTCGAGGGCCTCACTGGCTCCCTTTTCGACGTTTTCCTTGCCCCATACTTCCGCGAAGCCTACCGACCGGTAAAGCAGGGCGACCTGTTCATCGTCCGTGGTGGTATGAGGCAAGTCGAGTTCAAGGTTGTCGAGGTGGATCCTCCGGAATATGGTATCGTGGCTCAGGATACCGTCATTCACTGTGAGGGCGAGCCTATCCAGCGAGACGAGGAGGAGAACAACCTGAACGAGGTCGGCTATGACGACATCGGTGGATGCCGCAAGCAGATGGCCCAGATCCGAGAAATGGTTGAGCTTCCTCTCCGCCATCCTCAGCTCTTCAAGTCCATTGGTATCAAGCCGCCTCGAGGTGTCTTGCTCTACGGTCCTCCCGGTACCGGTAAGACTCTCATGGCTCGCGCCGTTGCCAACGAAACCGGCGCTTTCTTCTTCCTCATCAATGGTCCTGAGATCATGTCCAAAATGGCTGGTGAATCCGAGTCCAATCTGCGAAAGGCCTTTGAGGAGGCTGAGAAGAACTCACCCGCCATCATCTTCATTGATGAAATCGATTCCATCGCCCCCAAGCGAGACAAGACCAACGGTGAAGTTGAGCGCCGTGTTGTGTCTCAGCTCCTTACCCTCATGGACGGCATGAAGGCTCGTTCCAACGTCGTCGTCATGGCCGCCACCAACCGACCCAACTCCATTGACCCGGCTCTGCGACGATTCGGTCGTTTTGACCGTGAGGTGGACATTGGTATCCCCGACCCAACTGGCCGTCTGGAGATTCTCCAGATCCACACCAAGAACATGAAGTTGGCCGATGACGTCGACCTGGAGCAGATTGCTGCCGAGACCCACGGTTACGTCGGTTCTGATGTTGCCGCCCTCTGCTCCGAGGCTGCCATGCAGCAGATTCGTGAGAAGATGGATCTAATTGACCTTGACGAGGATACCATTGATGCCGAAGTCTTGGACTCCCTTGGTGTTACCATGGAGAACTTCCGATTCGCTCTGGGCGTGTCCAACCCCTCTGCTCTCCGTGAGGTCGCAGTCGTGGAAGTTCCCAACGTCCGCTGGGAGGATATCGGTGGTCTGGAGGAAGTCAAGCAAGACCTCCGAGAGAGCGTCCAGTACCCCGTCGACCACCCCGAAAAGTTCCTCAAGTTTGGTCTGTCCCCATCCCGAGGTGTCCTCTTCTACGGACCCCCCGGTACCGGTAAGACAATGTTGGCCAAGGCTGTCGCCAACGAGTGCGCTGCCAACTTCATATCCGTCAAGGGACCTGAGCTGCTCAGCATGTGGTTCGGTGAATCTGAGAGCAACATCAGAGACATCTTCGACAAGGCTCGAGCGGCTGCTCCTTGCGTCGTCTTCCTCGACGAGTTGGATTCTATCGCCAAGGCTCGTGGTGGCTCTGTGGGCGATGCTGGTGGTGCCTCTGACCGAGTTGTCAACCAGCTTCTGACTGGTAAGTATTCCGCCGCCCTAGAGAAAATAATCATTGAATCTTTATGCTAACCGACTCGATAGAAATGGACGGCATGACCTCCAAGAAGAACGTTTTCGTCATTGGTGCTACCAACAGACCCGAGCAGCTCGACCCTGCTCTCTGCCGTCCTGGTCGTCTGGACTCGCTCATCTACGTGCCTCTTCCTGATGAGCCTGGCCGTCTTGGTATCCTCAAGGCCCAGCTGCGCAAGACTCCCGTCGCTGCCGACGTTGACCTCGGCTACATTGCTGCCAAGTCTCACGGCTTCTCTGGTGCCGATCTGGGCTTCATCACCCAGCGCGCCGTCAAGATTGCCATCAAGGAGGCCATCACAGCCGACATTGAGCGTACAAAGGCTCGCGAAGCCGCCGGCGACAATATGGATGTTGATGAGGAAGCTGAGGACCCTGTTCCTGAGCTGACCAAGGCCCACTTCGAGGAGGCCATGCAGATGGCTCGCCGATCCGTCAGTGATGTCGAGATTCGCAGATATGAGGCCTTTGCCCAGCAGATGAAGAACGCTGGCCCTGGTGCCTACTTCAAGTTCCCTGACGGAGCCGACGGTGCTGCCGGTGGCGACGCTGGCAACGCCTTCGGTGATGCCGGTAACGACGACGATCTCTACGACTAAAGGATGGCGGCCATGGGCAATAAAGAAACAACACCCTGGATCCCCTGTATTTGAAAGGAAAAAAATAAATATAAAAAAAGAGCTTCCCCCTACATCTGCATCCATTAGCCCGAAGTTGGTCGGGTATGAGTCTAATTTAGGGCATCAGGTGGCACACTACTTCGACCCGGGAGGGCAGTAGAATGATTAGAGCTGCAGAAGAGCAAAGGGAGGTTAGCTCAGGGTGTGGCGCTACAGAATCAGCCATCAAGACGTTCCCAGGACACGAAATTCAGTTGAGAATCGGTGATTACTGGGATCTAGGACCACATGATTAGGTTACGTTAGCTTGATAGACGAATGCAATTGGTTTGGTAAATAATAAAATTCACCGAGCCTCTGTGTTTAAATCCTGTGTGAAAAAGTCTACGAGATTTGCCGACCACTTTTATGTAAGTAGCATCCCGCCAGCGATGAGAGCTTGGCAGATGGTAAGAATTAATTCATGTGAGTGTGAAAGCATCTGGATTGTTTAACCAGGGAAGCTGGATTATTTCGTAAAAGCTAGTGTGGCTCTGAACAAACTTGTATAGTTGCATGGCCGGTATCATATTTCCTCATACGCGCCTTGATAGCTCATTTCGTATATAACGTACCATGCTCCCCCCAACTTTGGCGGAAAAAAAAAGGGAAGAAGACGAAGGAAGAAAAAAAAAAACAGCCATGTCCCCCAAACCCCATCTCCCGTCCCCTTATCTATATCACAGTATAACCAAGAAAGAAGAAACAAAAACATGGGTTAAAAAGAACAAAAGAAAAGTAAAGTCAAGGGACAAAAAACTATTTCGAACGGGCGCGCCCTGTTTTAAACATGCCTTGATGAGGTGTCTTTACGGCTGGTGGTAGTGAGACACGCTTCTTTGTCGATGATGGAGGAGGAGGAGGGGGAGGAGGGGGAGAGATTACGCAAGAAGGAGGAGAAAGGGGAGAAGACTGCTAGCCGCTGCCCTTCTCCTCGATCTCGCACACGGCGTCGAGGCTTTCCCTTGTGATGCGGAGGGCCTCTTCTATTACGGAGGTGGGGATGGCGAGGGGCAGCTTTTCGGACGAGGAGGCGCCGTTTGTCTTCTTGGTGTCGCCGTTGCCGTTTGTTGTCGCCGAGGACTTGCCGTTTGCGCTCGACGTGGATGATGTGGATGGCTGGCCCTCGCGGACGTCGTCGAGGACGCGGCGGAGGAGGGCGGGAAATGTGGTGACTTCGCCGGAGCGGAGGAGGGTCAGGGCGTGGTTCTGGATGGCGGTGGGCCAGTTGGAGGAGTTGGAGTTGAGGGCGTGGAGGAGGGCTTCTTGGATTCTACAGGGTGTGGGCATGTTAGCCAATTGCTTTCGGGGAGGAGAAGGGGGAGGGATGGGCACTGACTTGGTAACGTGGCCGTCTTTCAGCAGGATTGTGTTGATTTGCGATCGCAAGTCTGGGTCTAGCGTCGCGGGGGTGTAGTTTGCTGCCGAGGGCGGCACCTTGACGGGTGTAGATGGTCGTTGGGACATGATGGCTGAGATTGGTGTGGCGGTTCAGTCGAGTGAAGAAGAAGTGAAGATGGCGTAAAGCAGAGCAAAAAGTAACGAGGAAAAGTATTAGTCGGAGGGGGTGAGGAGGAAGAGCCTTCCGAAGGAGTGTGGTTGTCCTCGAGGTGGATGACTTGGTTGGAGTTGGAGATGGAGGCAAGATACGGGAGGCAGCCGGTGGATGGTGTTGAAACCTAGAGAAGAAACGGGGTTTGTTCTCTACTCTCCCTTTGGGCGACTGTGATTATTTAATAAGCTGTTAGCAGACCAATCCAAGAGCCAATAAAAACAGTAACACGAATAAGGAGAAACAGGAAGGAGAAGAAGAAGAAAGCAAACGGCAAAGAGAACACCAACAATGGCTTACCTCGTCACCAAGGCGACGGCGAAACACTTCACAGTCCCAACACCACTCCAGCGCGCCAGACGGAGCAAGAACGAAACTGTCCCAGGGCCAAGCAGGAAAAGCGAAAGAAGAAAAAGCGAGGGAAACAAATTGACCAATGGAGGAAGACAGGCGAAGGGGGGGGCCAAGCGGGGTGCAAATCGAAGCCTTGGGAAGCACGTCGGAAACGAGGCTGAGGCTGTCAATGTGCGGTTGTGTCCGTGCAAAGGCGACGGGATGCGATGGCGGCGGGAGGAGCTTTGTTTGGTGATAGGCCTCTTTGCTTAGTACTGGAGATGTGGCTGGGGGGTGTGGCGGGAGAGTGTTGGATAAGCCGCAAGGCTGAGTGTGGAGTCGAGTTGATGGGGGTCGATTGCAGCTGGTTGGCTGGAGGCGGGGGGACAGTTCAAATCAGTAGACGGAATGGAACTCCTTCTTTGAAATGGGGCTTTGGATATTTCCTCTTGGACACGTGAGAGAAGATCTGCGTTTTTGCGTTGCTTGTCTCTTGTACGCATCTCTATTCGTGGTTGATTGACCGTCGGATCAACTACGAGGCAGTTCATTGTGCCGAGATATCTCGGTGAGGGCGCCAGCAGCATGGCTCTTGTTCCACTGCGATGGCATATATATAAGGCATTCGGGATATACACAATCGGTGCTTTTCCTCTGGTACTGTACCCAACCTATGGAAACCTCTTTCATGTTCATGACTTTGAAAATGCCCTTATTTGCTTGTAAGTGCCTCTGGATTCGCTTATGACGAGTCCAGAATCCCGAATAGGTTGCTTTCAGCTCAAACCAGTTGGAGAAGGACAAATCTCCCTTGCCATGTTCGCATCAAATAAGACGTCGTATTATTTCCCTCGGCCTTGTCTTACGGAAACTTGATACCTAGGAGTCATTGGCACAGATTCCGTCTAGACATTTGTTTTCGAAACCTTTATCTGTCGTGCTTAACGTCTCCTACCGCTAGTGTATCTCAAGGGAAATATATAGTTGCATTTTATATAAAGGTTGGACATGAAGTTTTTATATGAGGTTGTCATAACTTGGGACTTCATATACTATGCTAAAAGAAAAGAACACTATACCCGGCTTCGGAAACATCACCGCTCACCAGTCCAAGGTGAAGAACAACAAGCTACAGCCTTACAAAGATGACTCTCTCGTAATGACCCGAGATGCCTTGATTGGAAAAGACTGCCTCGTCGGAGGACAAGTATATTCCTCTAGTATCTGCTACTATGGCTAAATTGGTCTTGACCGTCGGCTGTGGTCGGTAGTCAACAGGATTAAGTGGCCTAATACTCTCGAAAACATATTCTACGAACTTCAAGGCTTACATGTCTCCGGTGTGGAAGAGTAATGGAGACAGGCACTCACGTCAACGCTATCTCGTGGCATTTGCCGTGATACTTGATAACCAAGACATCATCGATATCCTCCATCTTGATCCATCATGTACGAATCCTTCGCAGGAGCACCTTAACCTTGTGGAGGGTCTGGCCCATTTACTGCTCGTCATTGTTAAGGTAGCTTATCATGAGTGCAATGATAGCAAACAATTGATAGCAAAGATGCCAACGACGTCTAGCTCGTTGCAAGGCGGTAAGAGTCTGGGTTGGGGTTGGCCGTTTCGCTGTGTACCTTGTCAGACTACCGATCCCAGCACCATAAAAGCACAAGCATTCGCCCGCCATGGCCGGAGGCTGGTTCGGAAAACTCAGATTTGCGTATCGCTAGGCAATGGCGGCTTTTCCTATCAGGTAGTAGTACCGATTCGATTCAGAGAGCGGAGAATGTTGCACGAACATGAATAACAGTTTTTTCCCTTGCATCTGTGCCGCTAGACCGGAGAGAAAGTGAGACACATTTGTATAGCTACTTTCCTAGGCGGGAAACATACCAATATGCCCCCTACGGAGTATGGAGTACTCCGTACAGACGGCCGTTTTGACCGTCCCGGCTCGCCACAGCCCGGTTGCGCCTTGCGTCGCGCCGGCGAGGTTAGCTGCAGCAAAAAGAGTGATCTCTCTGCAGGACTCGACTGATCTCGGGGAATCAATGCCGCGCTGTCTATATTCGTTCTAGACCTGCAAAAAGCAAAGCCCTCTTGTCTCCTTGGGAGAAGGGAGGAGAACAGCCTCAGTGATTCGTCGAAAGCGGCCAATCAGAGTTGCCGCCCATCGCGAGGGTTGCAAATGGGCAAATCAGAGCTAATGTACTTGTACGCCCCAAAGCCGTTGAAAAATATAACGTATACGCGTGACTTGGTTTGATGCTGGCATCATGTCGTGTGTGGGAGAGAACTGTACTTTCCCACACCATTTCGGATTGTGGGTGGAGAGGTGTCTGTGTATGAATGGGAATACTCGAGTGAGCCCGAGATATCTTTGGATGCAAAAGAGGGAGCAAAAAAATGGTATTCGACGTTGACGAGTGCCCAACTGCTAGCATCCTGAACTTTGGCGAGGAGATGTGTGCATGATTGAAAAAAAACACGAATGTGTTCCACAAATGGGCCTCTATGAAGCTTCGTGACAACACACCTGACCGCATGATGGACGCGGGAAATATAACCATGTCGGTGTCCAAATGGGCCACTGGGCCATCTGATTCTGCTAATTCAACGACGGGTATAAACCGATATAGTCTTCGTCTTAGGTTGAGAGAGTTCAGCCGTTGTATCACAAAAAGCTTGACAGTATCGGAAGACCAGGGGGCGACGATCCGAAGGCCTGGTACTACACACCAAGCTGCGGGGGAGCAATGCCAAGACAATTAACTACTTGGAGGCATGAAACGAGATACCGTCGAGAGAATAACTCGGTGTAGAAGGTGGTTTTGGGATGTATGACGTGCTCTGTCCTCAAAGGCTGATCCCGCTGACTCTCACCCGTTGGAAGGCATGGTGGCTTGCGAGCTGGACTGCATTTGTGAACTGTCATTTGGGCAATAATGCCATGTATCCGATCATAGAAGCCGAGAGAAGAAGAACGCCCACGTCTCAGTGGCTTGAACAAAGATAAAAAAAGAAATCGAGACTGGGCCATGGAGCATACTTTTGCAACTTCCAACATGATCGGGTTCCAAGGCTCAAATGCCTGGCAAGGTTAAATTCCTTGACCCACAATATGCAGTATGAGCAGGCAGCTACTCAGTAGTGGGATTTGTTGTACAAACAATAGTGGGTTTGTCATTGTTGTGTGTGTATTTTTGGGGGAAAGGGAGCTGGATAACAAGATTCTGGGAGACGGTTAGAGTGCATACTCGTATATGGCCGAGATAATTTGATGTAGGCCAGCTGGTTGCTTATACGCATCATGAGCAATGACAAATTGACGGAGTAGATGCGATGCGTGTATGTACATAAGAGACAGGCCTGTCTAGAATGATCATCTTGAGATGTGCAGCTGTGTTTGGTTGCCTTTCCGAGATTGCTGGGGGAGAGGCGGTCGCTCTCTGAGCCGTTTAGCAAAGACGAGGCCTTTGAAAACCGGGCTGACCGGCTGCAGCTATGCCCGACGCATGTCAAGACAGGCACTAGGACATCTCACCAGCCGGGTTTCTCTGCTTCGGTCGCCGTCCCTCACAGGCCATGGCGTGACTGTCGGTATCGAGGTTCAGCGAAACGCTGCTTTCCCAGGCCGAGGTCCAGACACACAACGTCGGATACCTTGATGCTGTGGCAGAAGCTCACTGAACTCGACACTGATGGTAGCACTCCGCATTGCCATGAATAGAATTATTTCGCCAATTGCCTGCTCCACTGCTCCTGAGCGGTAGCTGGACCCGATGATGACACAGGGCCATAGCATGATATGCAACTCAGCCCATGCTATGTGTTTGTGCCTGGCGAGCTGGACGGTCCCGAAAGTTTTCGTTGAACAGCGGTGACGACAACAGGTGGCATTTGATGCTCAGCGTACGGAGGCAGGGAGGGGAGAGGCGGCCCTGGCTGCTGCAAGGTTAGTTGACCGGCTGACCGGGGTTGTTTGCAGGGGATGGAATTGGATGCTTTTTCATGCAGCTGGGACAGCGAGTGAAACATGTCGCAACCCGGTCGATGGAATGGCAATCGACAGGTGAGACAGAAAACTGGCTGAGGGGGCTGCAGTCCACCGGGCAATTGGCCATGAAGCTGTCCAGATGGCCTTTTCCCCACCCTCACTTTATGCGGCGGTCGAGCTTCTCTCGGAGCAAGGATTGATGAGCGGAAAGCAGCCTCTGCGCTGTACGGATTGCGTACAAGTAGGAGTATTCGTAGGTGTCTAATTGGCCATTAGCACGAACCAAGCAAGTCTGGACCCGACAGCGCATGAAATACGGCGGTGGGGACGAACGCGGGAGCTTGTGGAAGAGCTTCTGGAGATAGGTAGTGAGAGAGCGAGAGATGGCGAGGATGAGGCATCGAGGCGTTGAACATGGAGTTTAGCCTGAGACTTCATCCAAAGTTAAAGTACCGGCAATCTTTTTGCGCAGGAGGTTGCTATACCTTAGTCTCAAGTACTCGTACATCCAGAGGTAGCAGATACGGCACAGAGCGCCAAGTCCCTTGACGAGACCGGCAGGAAGCCCTCGTGGTTGCGGATACCTCAGGTCGCTTCCTAGGACGGATGCTACCAGGAAGGAACCCCCGTACCGCAGCCCTTGCGCGCTAATTTTGGCAAGAGAAACATGCACCCTCCCTTCCCCATACTTGCCGGTAGTATTCCGTCCTTGGTGCGGTTATAAAGGTGGCAGGCGTATCCATCCTCGGGCCTTGCCTGGTAAGAGGAGATCGGTATGGAGTACGTGACAGGTACTCGGAGCGCAATGCGGGCACCGGCGTAATTAATGCTCATCCAAGTGTAGCCGTCTGGTCAAGGACAAACAAGGTGACATGCCGTCTTCGTACTCGTATGGCTGACGCTGTCACTTTCAACCATGTTCGCGGGCTGGAGTGATGGATGAATAGTATGTACAGGTGTTGAGTGTGTAGATGTGGAGGCAGGGAGCATTTCAAACACGGTTTGCGGCAAGTAGGCTGTTTATTTGAAATAAACCATCAATGGAGAGGCACGATGGGAGTTGCATTCAGATCTATGACGGGGCCGACGAAAGGCTCAAGTCCCCAAGAGGACGAGTACTAAGGTATAGAGGTAAGCTGCGTGTGCGCTCCTCGAGGTAGACGGCAAGTTCTGGGAACCTGGAGGCTGTTAGTTTCTATACCTTGCGCGTTGGAAGTGAAAAATTTTCTCTCAACCATGGCCTTGCATATGGGCCAGGATTCATCTCGACGCCCATATATGTACTACTCCGTCCGACTTGTATCAGAAGGGCGTCGCTCGCGTTACACAGCTCCAGGCCATGGACGTTTTCGGCATCGCCTATCCTCGAGCCTTTGGTGGAAACATGGAATCCCGCATCCCTGTGAGCTTTTTGTCAGTGTTGTGGGAGAAACCGGGAGTGCCGAATGGCCAGGTCGAATGACACCGGCCGGAGTGCATAGCTATGAGTTGGCAAGGCCTCCGAGACCCGGCCGTCCGCCGACCGCTATTGCATCTGATGCCAAATCTTCCATCTTGCTCTCCCTTTCTCGCTAGTTTTGTGCCAGCTGCCGGGCCTGCTCTCCTCCCCCTTTTGGGCAACGATGGGTACATGTACGAGTATGCTGCTGTACTGCTGCTCCAGGTAGTATTGCCGAGCGATGACGATCTTCATCGAGGCTACTCCCTAAGTGCGCTTGTCTTGTCTACAGCGTTGGAGCTTTTCATGCCGCTAGAAGAAGCTCCTGGAAAAGCCAGTAAGGTTTTAGCGCCGGGTTGGCTCTTATTGGACAAGTGCCATATGCTCCCTTCTTACACGAGAGAAGGATGCTATTCATAGCGGCCTTGAGCCCAATCAACTGCCTTGACTCCCTGCCTATGAAGGGAAATGATTGAGGACATCCTCGTCCAGCTACCTACTGACGGACCGAATGTCAGATTGCCGCGGGAGGTCGGCGATGCAACCAGTGTGACGCCCTGGTGTATCATCTTCTCTTCTCTCTCACCATCGAGCTGCCAGTGACGTACGAGTGCTCGTGGCTCCTCCCATGCTCGAGTGGCCAGGCCAGCTCATTCGACTGAGGTGGCCTTGAAAGCGCAGCATGGACCAGTCACTGGTTTTACGCGTTGGGCTCTCCTGCGTGAATTTGGACCGTCGACGCTGAGCAATAAGACGGCGGCTGCTGTTCGCGCTTTGGACTGGACTGCCACACCGCGAATTGCATACGGTCTTGCATTGGTATGCATTACGGGGCACCACCACAGCAATGCAGGTAGCAGGCGGTGAGGTGAACAAGTTGTTACATCTCGAGCGCGGTCTGGAGCTCGCGCATTTCCGACTGACGTCTTGTTCTCGTCACGAATGCTTCTAGATGCTCGAGCTGGAGCCAGCTCACCCTTCACCCTTGGCCAACAGGCGCGGGCCCCCGCCCGGGGAGGAATTGAATGGGTACGCGCATACCGTCACCGAGCAGCAAGCAGTGCTAACATGGCTGCTAGCATGATTCGTTGGTCGGCAAAAGCGACAGCTCACTTCTTTGTTGCTTTCCAGGCGGACGGAGACAAAGGAGAAGCAGAGGCCCGGATATGGACAAAGCTCCACAGCAGCCCTACCACTGCCTTACACTTGGGTGCCTGTTGGCACAAACATCTCCAACGAGTCCGTCCTTGAGCAACAAGCATGCCCCGATTGACTTTTAAACACTAAACAAGCATCATGGCTCCTTCGGGCTAGCCACAACGAGGCCATTAGCCTGTTCCCTCTTCTCTCAATCGTGCGACCCGGAAGCTGGGGACCTGCAGTAGGTAGGAGGAGCCGGCTGCTGTAGGGCCCAGTAGCCTGTTCGAGGCTTGGCCGGAGCCCATTCGAGCTCGTACGTGGACCGCTCACAGTCAAGAATGGAGGAATCGCACCCGTATGGAGCGGTGCTACTGGCCGTCCAAGTACGAGTATTACGGCGTCTGCAAGCTATGGCCTCCTGTGGGTGGGAGCAGAGACGGCACGTCCCAGCACACACCTCCGGCTGGGCGGGACACATATCTATACGAGCGGTGCTACTGGATCTTGAATGTCAGGCCGCAGAGCGTCTCCTGCACCCTTGGCCACCCCTTGTTGGATACCCCACACGTGCAGATGCAGACTCTTGGGTGTCCAAGCATGTACCCGTTCGAGCAATGGTACATACTCGCACAGCTGGAATTCGAGAGGTACGGAAAGGCGGAGAGAGAGGGAAGTGGTAGGGAGATTTGTGCGTGCTTCTTTGGCGGAGTGCCCTCGGCCACAAAGGCGGATGGATTGCTCTTCTCTGCACCCCCTCTTACTGCAGATGCTGAGACCAGGCATCTCTGCGTGGTGTTGACATACAGGTATTCTCTTGCTGTACTCGTACAAGTACACTGCCAAGTACGAAGTACCATCCATCGAACCAACAGCTCGATGCACAAGCATGGGTCCATTTCTTTCTGCCAATGCCGAGCACTGCATCGACAACGGCCTTGAGAACAGGGTCTGTCCAATCGGCTGGGACTGAAATACCCGCCTCACTTTTCCCTTGCGAGAGATGGCCATTCCAGCAAAGAGCAGCATCGTGTTCCCCTCCAACTTCCCGACCACGTTGGGCTCGGGGCTCTCGGCTGGAGAGGAGACTGGGCAATAAAGGGTCCATTAAGGCAGCGAGGCGTACAAGATGCACACGCACGCGGCACACTCGCATTCAATGGCATGGGTTTTGCAGGCCGGTACATGAACTGTCCCGAGTCTCGACGACTCTATGCATCTGCACATACTATCGACGAGCAGCAGCTAGGCCTGTCGCGCATGGTGGGCGGCGCAATTCACATGTAAGTCCATGTAAGTGTGTGCTGCATTGAAAATTGACCGCATGGAACTCGTACTTGTACTTGGACAGCTATGGGGAGCTTAGGTACACACATGCGAGGTAGACATGCGGCGGGCGCAGGCCGACACGTACAAAGGATTCATGTCCTGGCCAATGGCCGCCGGATGCTCGGTGCTGGGCAAATCGAGAGCACAAGCAGTAATATCTTACCGCTCACATCGATGAGTAACAATTGACTGATGAGGCACGCACTAGCAGCGCTCTGCGATGTGATTAGCGGTTGCGGGAGGCACAGCAGCTTACTGGTGCCTCGTAAACGTAAGAAGCTGGAAATCGGCGTCACACACGCACAGCTCTGACCGCAGCTCCGAATTCGAGGGAAGTGAGGCGCTCTCGGGAGGCGCCCAAACAGAGCACTCTGCCGTCACCACCACCGTTACAGACCACCACGACAGCTGCCGCCGCCACACCCTCTTTGATCCTCTTAATCCAACTACACGTACGAGTATACAGTAGTATACGAATGCAGACATGCAGCGCCTCGGGCGTTGCTCGTTCGGATACGGAGCCTTGTTTGTGATGGGGACGTATCGTATGTCCCATCCTCGTACGTGCAACCGGCGGCATCATCGTCTAGATGCTTGGCACTACAAGCACAAGCACGGGCATGGAAACCTGCGATCCGTTGCCAGCCGCCGCCGCCGCCGCCGTTACGTTTCACGCTCCCTTGCTGAGGCTCGTATGACAAGCATGCGGATCGCGGGGCTTGTTCCGATTAGATCCCGATTCAAAGCGCCTGGGGCGTGCTGCATTCGCTTGAAACACGGCCCATCTGAGCGTCGCCTTGCCTAACTATGACCTGTTACAGGAGGCTACGGTACAGATCACAGCTTGCCGGAGCGCAAGATGAACAGTGCAGACAGATGCCACGAATGCGCAGCATGCGGCCGTTGGGAGTAGCACTCGTGCCCGTTTTTGATATTGCCGATTTCCCCAGTTATTATTATCCATTTCTTGGGTGTGTTGTTGGCAAGGCCTGGGAGGCGCACAATATACGAGTAGTAGCAGCGCCTGATTAAAGGCAGAATCATCACTCGTCGGCTAGATGTGTGTGTCCAGGATACAAGTGCCTCGCCTCTGCTCTGCAGCAGCTTGCCCAATTGGCGCGGCATCCATGTCTAATCAAGGGCATCGCTTAATTGTCACGGCTGCAGTGATAATCGCCGCAACGGCGGCTGCAGGAATGAGCAATTAAACCGGCTCGGCTGGCGGCAGAAGCTCGAGGCACATACGCACATGTACGAGTACACGTACAGGAAGATAGGCAAAGCGGCCGCGCGGACTTTTTCCCTGTTTCCTGTCTTTTCCCAATGGCTCTCCTCGTCACCGCTTCAAACCCAAATGTTGCCCAACGTCGGCCAGCGGGCTTGTCTGATGGGCATCTAGAGCAGATTGCTCCTACGTGGACGAAGCGAGAGGGTAGCACCACATGGGTAGCAGATGCTGCAACTTTGCGCTGGCATCACTCGAAGCCTATCCCGTTGACTGACGGCAAGCGAGCTGCAGCTCCGAGTGGTGCTCGTCCTTTGTTGGCCGCCCACAACGGGATCTCGAACGAGACAAGGACAAAACATCCACCTCGCCCTACGTCTTTTTAGCTTGGGTACCTAGAGCACTGTATAGTACCTTGTCTGTATGAGCACGAGCACGAGCACGAGCACGAGCATGAGCAGCATACCCCAAATAACTTTAATGTTCTGGCGTACGAGCAGCAGCAGCAGTAGTTGGGGAGTGAGGTGCATATGCCACAGACTGACGAGCTTGAGCAAAAGGCAGCTCCAGCCCCATGCCCACAGCTCTAGATGCAGGCAGCTCCGAGCTTCCCCTCACCTCACACCATCAAGCAACAAACCCCGGCTCCGATTCCTTGGGTTTTCGGGGCGGAGAAACGAGCCAAAGGAACAAAGCAAACAAGGCGGTTGGCGGGCCATGGCAGCTCTCTTCCAGGGGGGGCCAGCACGGTTGGCGTTGGTCGGGCAGGGCTGCCTCTGGTTGCCTCTGGCTGATGGAAATCGAACGAACTAGACTCGTCAGTTAATCAATTCGTCAATCAAGCTGCCAGCAGAGCGTCACCCTCCTCCTCGCACTGCCGCGGGACTTGGGGGGGAGTTTGCGTCTGTCTTGTGTGTCTTGCTTCAAGGTTGTCTTATGTGGCAGCTGGAGGGACGGACGCGTTGCTGAGTCTGACGAGAGCACGTCAAACTGTCCATTTGCTTAGCTTGGACGGGGGAGCCAAGGCTACATGCGCAGGGCTCCAGCTATTAATATCAATTAGCACCGTCGAGGGGCCGTAACTTTCGATAAGCAGCTGGTAGCTTGGTGTTGCGATGCCTTAGTGCCGTGCCTGTGGGCGATAGGTCGAGATAGCGCGCCAGCTCGCTGCAAACGACTACGGTATGTACATGGACCTATTCCCAAGCACTAATAAGTGCGGAGGCCCTGCGGAGGAGAGGGGGGTCGATCAACACTGTACAGAGTACATAGCTCGAGAACCCGTAGAGTACCTACTAGTACAGCAGGTACGAGTACGGCGCTGTAGCGTGGAGCGTTAATTCATCAATTCGATCAATGGATCAATGGATATCAATGTCCACTATCCAATTGCCCCTCAATCCCTGTGCTTGTTGTGGCCATGCCCTGCTCGACTTCAATTTGTGTTGCGGGTGGCTGTTTTCGCCACTAGGTTTGCTGGGCCTTCTGACCACACCCTCAAGTCAGCTGGTGTGCGGTGCGGCGGCTAGCCCACCCAGACCTCCCTGTGCCGGAGACGCACAGCGCTAGGCCCAACTGCATGCGGGCCTCTGCAGCAGCGCTACTTATATACTACAGCGGTCATGGCACACCATGGCACACCCCTCCCCCCCCCCCTGGTCGCTGGCAGCTGGGCAGAAGCAGACAGCGTGCAGCACAGCGCAGCGCAGTGCCGTAGCGTACCGGCCACCACCGAGGAGACGGAGACGTGCTGCTCCACCGCACCCCCCCAGAAAGCGACGAAATGGACCAGTGGAACATGAATCAATGGATTGCATCCACTTGTGCATCGGCCAGTAAGGGCCCAAAACCGTCGTTTTGACGTCTCTCTGCGTGTGTGTGCGAGCATTTGATGTACCTCCTCCTTCTACCTCGAGCGTTTGCCATCACAGGTTTTTGCCCTCTTCATCGCTCGCTCGCTTTTGGCAGCTGAGCTTCTCTCGACATCCCCTCTTTTTTTTCACTCTCAACTCCTTTGCTGCTCACTTCCCCCTCATCGCCAGCTGCCAATTGCCAGCTGCCCGGCAATGCTTCATCTCAGGTGACTGGCCCCAGCATTCATTGTAAGCCTGCTCCCTCGTATCCTTCTTCTTCAATCCTTTGCCCCCCCGTGACAGCCGCAACACTTGACCTTGCCATTCCCACTTTCTTACTCGGCATCACCTCTTCCTTGCACTATCCAAACTCCATCACCGCGACCCAAAGATCCCAAGCAAAGCTTCCGCACACCCTCTCGCAACTTCGCGCCGCCTCAGCATCATCACGCATCCATCGAACTCGCCTCTGTCTCCTGCTCTCGAGTTCCTAGTTGTTCTCCCCCTTCCTCCCATTTTCTGCACGCCCCCAAAAGCCTTCCCCATCGTCGTTCACGCCACGAATATCTGCTAACGTTTTGTTCTCTCTCTCTCTCTTGCAGCTCGCCAAAATGTTGGCTGACGACGCGCCGCCCGACGACGTTCGTGGCGCCTTTGCCGCCCCCGGCGGTGCCAAGGACCTCACCTTGGCCGATATCCTCCTTCGCGATACCCAATATGTCTACTCTCTGGTTCTTCTTGTTGCCTTCATTTCCCTTGCGGCTTGGTACTCTGTCTTCAACTCCAAGAAAGAAGAGGACCTTGTCCAGCCCAAGGTCAAGGGCCCGGGAGGCAAGCCCCTTCCCATTACCAAGCGCAAGCGACGCAACGACGGCGAACGTAAGATCGGTCCCCGTTTTGGCCGCATCGCTAAGAACGTCTTTCGCTATCTCGCTGCTGTTGTCTTCCTGAGCTATGTCGCCACCGGGGTCTCCATGTTTGTCCATGCCTTCTACCATGAGAACCCTTATAAATGGTCAAAGGACGGACTCCCATGGGCTGGCGAGTGGTCTGTGGTATGACAAACCCCCCCATGCTCTCTCTTCTATCCATCGGTCCCAGGCACTTGGGTCGAGCTTCGACTAGCATCTGCCTGTTGGAAATTTGTCCAATGGCCTCGCGCTCAACCCGTCCCTTCCCTGTAATCCACTAACCAGCTTCTCTCATAGGTTCACGTCCTGGGTTCAACCTTCTTCTACCTTTATATACTCTTCTCTCTGTTTGATTGGCGCAAGGGTCCCAATGTTGTTCATCTGGCCATCTGGGTTCTAGGCCTTATTGGTGAACTTATCCTCTTCATTACCACCGCGATTGTTGCCGCAGATTGCCACTTTCTGCGTACTGTCCAGCAGCAAGACCCCGCCAAGGACGAGAACTGCGTTGATTCGTGGACCAAGATTGACCTTGTTCTCTACTTCGTCCGTCTGCTGCACATCATCGGCTCAATCTCCCTCTTTTGCGTTGCCTGGATTCTCAAGAGCCGTCGCGTCGAGGATAGGGCTGAGGAAGGACGTGCCATCACTGAAACCACGCCTTTGCTGCTTAACGGGCAGCCTCGCTCCTCCATTGACTCTCGGCAAAACGTAGGCTCTGAGGCTAATGGCCGACGATCTCGTGGTAGAACCATCTCCAACGCTGCCAAGCCCTCTGCATCGTCCTACGCACGCAAGGATGACCAGGCCGCCTTCTACCGTCAGAAGAAGATTCCCCACAAGACATGGTTAGAGTACGTTAGAGGCTACTCTCTGTTTTTCCCATACCTTTGGCCCAAAGACACCGTCAAGCTCCAGCTTCAGGTACTGCTGTGCTTTGCTCTAGTCATTGTTCAACGGTTGGTCAACGTCTATGTTCCCTGGCAGATCGGCAAAGTCGTCAACCAATTGGAAGCCATCCTCCGAAGTGGCGAGCCTATTACCCGCGACAACTTCCCTCTCAGAGACTTTGTCATTCTGGGCATTCTCTGGGTGCTACAGGGACAGTCCGGCCTTCTTGGGTCCCTGCGATCCTTGCTTTGGATCCCCGTTTCGCAATACTCGTATCGAGGACTGACAGCCGCGGCCTTTAACCATGTCCACTCTCTCAGCCTCGACTTCCACTTGTCCAAGCGCACTGGCGAGGTTCTCTCTGCGCTCAACAAGGGCTCTGCCATCAATGCGTTCCTCGAACAGGTGACGTTCCAGGTGATCCCCATGCTTTTCGACCTGTTCCTCTCAATCTCCGTCTTCTACTTCAACTTTGGCCCCCTGTACGCCCAGCTCAACTTGGTGGACACCTGCTGGTACCTTTACATGACGATCAAGATGGCCGCGACGAGAGCAGACCAGCGACGAGAGATGACAAACGCCGATCGCGAAGAAGAAGCGGTGAAGAACGACTCTATCTCTAGTTATGAGACGGTCAAATACTTCAACGCAGAGGAATACGAGTCCAACCGGTATCGAGCCAAGGTCCAAGTCTTCCAAAAGGCCGAGGCCCAGGTTCAAACTGGCATGGTCCTCATGAATATCTGCCAGACTCTCGTCTTCAACTTTGGTAGAATCGTGGCTGCCCTGCTCTGCGGTTGGCAAGTCCTGGTTGGCATGCGATCTACGGGCGACTGGTTCGTTGTCGTGTCCTACATGACCCAGCTTCAGGGTCCTCTCAACTTCTTCGGCTCCTTTTATCGAACAGTCCAGCAAGCCATGATCTCTGGCGAGCGTCTTCTGGAGCTCTTCAAAATCCAACCTACCGTCGTCGACTCGCCCAATGCTGTACCCCTCGAAAACTTTAGTGGACATGTTCGATGGAAGAATGTGAACTTTTCCTATGACGCTCGACGACCTGCCCTGCGTGACATCAGCTTCGAGTGCGCTCCGGGAACCACAACGGCCTTTGTTGGCGAGTCTGGTGGTGGCAAATCTACCCTGTTCCGACACATGTTCCGTTACTATGACTGTGACGAGGGCAGCATCGAATTCGACGGCAAAAACGTCAAGGACCTCACAATCAACTCGGTTCGCCGCCATATCGGAGTCGTCCCCCAGGACACCACCCTCTTCAACGAGACCCTCATGTACAACCTCAAGTATGCTAACCCTCAGGCCACCGACAAGGAAGTGTACGCTGCCTGCCAGGCTGCCAGCATTCATGATCGCATCATGTCATTCCCCGATGGCTACAACACCCAGGTTGGAGAGCGAGGCCTCAGACTCAGCGGTGGTGAGAAGCAGCGAGTGGCCATTGCCCGTACCATTCTCAAAGATCCCAGAATTATCATGTTGGATGAAGCCACCTCTGCCCTCGACTCGCATACGGAACAAGAGATTCAGAAGAATGTCACTAGTATCGGCCAGGGGCGTACCCTGCTTATTATTGCGTAAGTGACTCATCTGTGATGTAACAATTCTATGGAAACTAACACAGCCTTTCCTTTCTTCTAGGCATCGCTTGTCCACCATCACGCATGCTGATCAAATCATCGTCCTTCATGCCGGTACCATTGTCGAAAAGGGAAACCACCAGGACCTTCTCGCTGCCAAGGGTATTTACTACTCCATGTGGCAGAAGCAAGTCACAGCCGAACGCGCCTTGGATGTCGCTAGAGAAGCTTCCTTGCAAGCCAAACGTGCTATGAGGGCCGCAAACATGGGTGGTAAGAACAAGTCAGCGGCCCAAATTGACGGATATGAGAGTCACGGCTCCGCTACTGAACAGCCTCAAATCAACGGCGTGGCTCACCCTTCGGCGTCTTCGTCGGACAACGAGTCGACTCACGAAGAGGAGCGTCCCCGCGATCGCCAGTAGATTCCGCTTTGGTTCATTCACAAGGCTGGTTGTCGCTTTGACCAAGCCAAAAATTCTCAAGACATCAAACCAACTACGCATAGACATGCTACCCTTTTATGGGTATGCATGTTTCTTGCAAATCACTGCATTTCTGTTTTCGTCCATTTATGCGTCTGATATCAACTTACCGGCCTAATTTCCAGGCTGGTCCTGCTTTGTTTCGTTGTTTTACTTCATCATTGCGATTTTCCCATTCAGCTTCGAAAACGCAGGTCTGTTCACTTTTCCCTCCTTGGCATCCGACAACAACACGATTGATGTCGCCAAAACTTCACATACTCGACCTAGCATGATGACTGCATCGCACCGGCGTTGGGGGATAGGATTACTGTTTTTTTAATTTTCTTTGATTCAACATTTCCATGCACGCAGCATAAAACACTTTGCCTTTTAGCCGGCCGCATTTGATTCTTTCGATCCTTTGAAGCCTGGAGACGGGCTCTTGTTTCACCGTCAACTTTATGCACGCGACGCATTTCAACACTTGATTGAGATTAGAGCTTTCAATACGACCATGACGTCTCTGTTTTTTATTTGTTCTTCAAATCTTTTTTTTACATTTTGCAACCACTTGGGCAACAGGACTCGGATCTAACTGCTGCCATCATTGTTCTTTTCTTTTTACTTTACCATTTTCATACTGGAATCTATCCTGATGGAACGGACTTAATAATACACCTCTGAAATTTGTCACGAGACAAGATTTAGCCGCAACTACAAGCGGAAACATATAATGTGTGTTGTTTGGCCACTGTTTCTTGCATCGGCTCTGCATCTCTTTTGTTTCATCATCTGTCGAGGGCACCCCGAATTCATCGACTTCGCCGGTTGCTGTTTGACTATGAGGTATCAAGTTTCAATGTTGAGATTACGTGTGAGATCATTTGACTGGTTACGACATTTCTCTCCTTTTATTTTATTCTCTGAAAGCACTCTCCGTTTCACACCTATCGTCTTTGAGGGGCCTTGACTTGTTCATACGACCTTCTCCTCATTTTGAGGAGAGCCGATGAGACGAAGGATGTTGACAGCAGAGGTTGACGGGGGAGGGGGACGTGTTGATGACATGATTTGCTCTTTTTTTCTCTCTTTCATTTTGGAAGGATACCTGAGTAGGGACGCCCATTGACGAGGCCCAAGGGACCTTGACTTGTTCACGGGCAACGAATGCATGACCTGGCTTTGTTTTCCCATTGTTCTTTTTGTTTGACTTCGAATTACGCCCTATGGACTGGATGGATATCCGGGATTGGTGATGGCTTTCACCGTTTGGGTTTGTGCTTTTTTCTTATTCTGTTTTTAACTGCGTCGGCAACATACACTTTTGGGATTCTTTCCTCAGGGAAACCGAGACCATGAACGGTCTCTGGATGAAAAAAAATCGGGCACCAGATACGGATATTCCCACTTTGCTTAAGAAGTATAGGGCAGCCTTGATAACTTAGGTAGCATGAAAAATGAACAGAAAACAATTTTGGTAAAAAAGTTGTCTGTCTTTGCTTGTGAGTGCAGTGTGATGTTTGTAGTTGAGAAATTGCTGTAGATTGTTGCCTGGATGATGTATTTGTGCTTGAGATGTTGTTTAGGTGGATGATGTTTGGATCCTGTACGGATATGAGATGAGGAGTGTGAACATGTGCACAGAGAGAGAGAGAGAGAGAGAGAGAGAGAGAGAGAGAGAGAGATTTGAGTTGTTGAGATGAAATAGTTGCAAGGCAGTGAGTATGTGGTATATTAGGCATTCAAGTTGGTATTTGCAAGAATCAGCAAAAGAAAGAAGAAGCTCTCTCTCTCTCTCTCTCTCTCTCTCTCTCTCGTCGTG
>NW_026946430.1:61225-81130 GCF_033847375.1 Trichoderma aggressivum f. europaeum | reverse complement strand
GAACATTCTACCAATGAAAGGAAACAAGGCTTGATCGAACACACGCAATACACGCCACCCCCCCCCCCCCCCCCCCCAAAAAAGAAGTATCGCAACAAAACTCCAACTCTGCAGCTTTTTGTCCAAATCCTATCGACCATCTTTGCCTCCCCCAAAAGTCTGCATCAAAAAAGTTTCCTTTCCTCCCCCAGGAAAGAGAAAGGTGTGTCATCATCAAATTAAAATTAGTATTAAAAACCCAAGGCTCCTTTTTTTCTCTCTCTTCTTGCTTCCCTTTCTCGGGTTTCCCTGGTCATGGTTCAAAAGAATATGAACGCCATGCCCTCGGCCTCTCCTTATCCGGACAGACTTTTCCTTTGTTTCGTTGCTGTAGGCCTGTCTCCAAGACGTTCAAGACCAAAAGAAACAGAGGCATGATTCAAAAACTTTTGTTTCTCGCACCGCTATTCCTATAAATTGCATCTTTTGCTTGCAAATCCGCTTGCTTTGTTTTTGGCGTAAATCGTACCTCTACTAGACTAATAGCGCTTTCCAACCCACCCAAAAAATCATGTTGCAGCCACATCTCCCCTGTTTTTTGTTGACCATGTGTTGTCAAGCCTCTTTAGTGCTTGGCAGAAGCAGTCTCCTTGTCTTCGTCAGCCTCGTAGTGGACCTCGAGAGAAGGGACGGCAATCTTGCCGTTGTGCTTGGTCGAGGCGGGCTTTTCGTCGACATCGTCATCTTCGTCTTCAGATCGGTCATCAGTCGCCTCCTTATCGCGGATGAATCTGAAGGCGATGCGCAGAATGTAGAAGAGCCAAAACAAGTTGAGGGCCTGAAGGGAGGCAAGCAGGGCAGTGGTGATGTACTGGCTGATCCAGCACTTGTACTGCTGAGTCTCCCAGTTGAGCTCAAAGGGACCAACGGTGCGGAACTCGGTGAAGAGGGACCAGATGATCTTGAGGTTGATGAAGTGGCGCATGTAGATCCAGACGACGACAAAGGTGGCGAAGTAAGGAGGAACAATGGGGTGGTCGATGTAGTTGAGAGCCTTGGACGAGGCGAGGAAGAAGTCACTAATGTCGTGGGTGATGTAGACGGCGATGCCAATGTAGGTGAAATGGAAGCGGTAGCTCAGGCCAATGAGGGCCAGGCTGACGATGTGGTGGCCCACAAGCTCCTTGAAGTCCTTTCGCGGCTTCTCCATTCCCAGGAGGAGGACGATGGCTTGCTGGGCCCAGTAGGCAGCCTGGAAGAGGTAGTAGAACTTGACGACACCCTCGTGCGAGCGGTGGGGGAAGCCCTCGTACATGCCGCGCGTGTTGAAGTACCAGACGGGCGTGCGGCTCATGACGTACATGCCAGCAGGTCCAAGGACGCCAAAGTAAAGGGCAGTATACATCTGCTCCATGAGACGGGCCTGCTTCCCCTTGCTGAGGCCCGTCTTGCGGGCCAATGGGCGCAGGACCTCCTGCATGATGAACTCGCGAGCAAAGGACAGGACGATGGTGTAAAAGGCGACAAAGGCAATGTCCCACTTGCCCTTGCCATAGTGGATGGGCTTGAGGGGGTCGTCCTGGGGCATCGGGTACGACAGGAAGAGAAAGTGGTGTAGCGGGTTGGACTCGGAGGGGTTGACGGCATAGCCAGTCAGGAAGACGAGCAGCAGGACGGCGGGCAGGACAAAGGTGTGCTTGACCATGGTCTGGCGAAGCTGGGAGAAGAATCCGCGAGTGCGACGGCGCTTGGAAACCTTGGGAGCGCCAGAGGCATCCTCTGAGCCCTCGGACGAGTCGTGCTGTTGGATTGTGGCGGTCAGCCTTGACGAAGGGAAAACGAAAGCCTCGTACAGTGGGAAATTCTCATCTCACCTCCGAGTCCTGGGCATTGAGACTGACTCTGCTAGAGGCCAGTGCTGGCGCGCCCGTGTCGCCAGCACGAATCTCGCCTCCAAGGCCGCTGCTCTTACGCCTGCGCCTCGCAACGTTGACGTCAGCACTGTGCAGCTGGTCTGCCGAAGTGTTGAGCAGCGGGAAAGGCTCGACCCCCGCCATTGTAGTTGCAGTTGGAGCACGGAGTTGGTTGAAACCGTCTTGTCTGTCTTATGTCTTGCTTGGTCCGACCGCTGGTTGTCCGTCGCCTCGAGAACGTCCGTCCCGACGCTGTGACTCGGTTGAGCTTCGGGGCGACTTTGTTTCGTTGGTTCGCCAAAACGCCGCAAGTTGCCTCTTTGTCACAAGCACAAGCACAAGCAAAAGAGGGGATTCAGGGTCGGATGCTGCACGGCGGAGGAGGAGGATAAAAGGGGACGAAAAAGTCGAGCAACGAGCAGACGCTGCTACTCCAAGTAGGATCGCTGGCCTCTTATTGTGCACCCCTGTCGTCGCGGGGCGCAAGCGCAATTGATTGGTGGTCTTGGGGGGGAGAGACTCGCGTGGGCTTATCGGCTTGTCTCGTCTCACAAATGGGACTAAATAAGAGGCTTCGGTCTGGTAAACCACCAGAGGAGTCAGTGAATGAGGGCCAAGAATAGCGGTCTATTGTTTCTTGGGCATGCTGTACGAGTAAAGCGACAGCTGCTGTTGGTCCAATTGGCAGATCAGATGCAGATGAAGGACATGAAAAAGGAGAAAGGGAGGACGCAGGACCGGGACGGCGAGGCCGCGTCGAGTCGAGTCGAGTCGAGTCGAGTCGGGATTCGTGGAGATGCCGAGTGAGACTTACGTGCTGCACTGACGGAGACTTTGTTTTCGATGACGCCGTTCCAGATCGATCAGGGTTCAGGTAAAGCGAGAGAGAAGAAAGCTGGCATTCGGTAAGTAGGACAAGAAAGACTGCAGACAAAGGAGGAAAAGAGGGAAAATAGTGCAGAATAGTACCTACAGCACAGTAAAAGAGCAAGGCACCTCAGCTTTGGAAAAGATTTGGGCGGGGGCAAACACAGATCAGATCACCCCAACGAAGAAGTAGAGTCTACCAATGCGCACCGCCGTTGGTGAGGACGCGGCCAGGTAGACGGTACCCATGGGAGTGCCGAGGCAGGTGCCCTTTTTTTTTCTTTTTTTTTCTTCCCATTGGGGGGACGACAACAACAAGGTACCAGACGGGACATGTACTCATACACAGCCAACAGCAGCCCGGAGGAGGGATTTAAGTTGAAGTACCGGCTTGACTAACCCTGTTGGCTGACAGATGCTTAAATTGTTTGTTTGTATTCAGGTTTCATTGCAGAGGCTTGACATGGCGTAAGGTTCCGTTAAGCTTCGTTTATGGCAAAAAGTTATTTTTTTTGACAGCTGCTGGACCCTGGATTTGTACAAGTATGTCAACTCCCTTATGTACTAAATTCATGCGTACTAAGGTTAGTACTACAGCAGAGTGAAGATGACATCACCGAGACTGCCCTTTTTGACTCTATACTCGTATATTTTGATGCTTCGTCGTGCTAATGAGAGACTCTCTGATCAGCTCATTGTACTCGTATGTATGATTACTGCGGGCTCCGGGTGTTGTTAGCGGTAGATGCGCCAAGGAATATCTCGAGCTAGTTGAGGTACATCAAGAGCCTGAGATACCATACAATCCATACAATACAACGGTCCTACTTGCAATATCTATTCCTCCCAATCCTTTCCAACCACATACTATGTAACCAACTCTGCTCATCACCATAAAACACATCCATCGAATCCTTTTCTGTCCTTCCAACTCCTCCCCCCTGACAATCCCGTCCCAACTCCACTCGCCCCGTCTTTTTTTTTTCTTTCTTTCTTTCTTAGTCCCAAGTGCCAAAATCCCTACCAGGCCAAGTTAGTTCACTTTTTTTTTTTCGCTGGATCCTCCCTATAAACTACGGGATGCAGGGGTCTCCCCCCTGCACTATCCACTCCGTGCCTTGTTTTTTTTTCCCTTTTGTTTCCCTACAAGTATTTCTCTGATTTCCTCTTTAGCGCGACAAAGTAATAACCGACTATCCGCGCAAACTACGATGCATCGCTTCTTTTTTTTCTTATGCAACACCAATCAGTGGATTCACGATACGCGTATACTTGTATTCCCAAGTCCCGGAACTTTGCAGCAAATCCAGGGTCCAAACACTAACATCACGGCGGAATGGTTGTGGCGCTCGTAGCCCGTTCCCCTGAGATGACCCGAATGATTCCGCTGTACTCCATTGCTATACTACACAAGTACACGTATGCATTCTTGGTTCTTTTTGATGATGATGATGCTTTTGAGGCGGAGTACGGGGTACGGAGCCCGTGATGGCCATGAATCCCTGTCTTGTCGGCAAGTGACGTAATGAAGCAATATGAGATGGAGTGTATCGATTCAGGGTCTATTAGATGGATTTCCCAAGTCAAGTCTCCTGCAGCCCTCTGTTTTACTATGGCTCTATACGGGCAACTGGGAACATGTTAGAATTGCCATGGAATCTCTGGATTTGTACTTTCAATCGTCAAAATGTAGTATGTGACCACGTCTTCATCACCAACTTAGATAACCCCTAGCAAGCACTCCAGCAGATATTGTGAATATTGACATGACTCAAAATACATATATCTCACAACCAATCAATGCTCCCCATCTACACATAATTCCTCGCAAATAAACCCCCTATAATAACTCTCCTCAGAAAAGGCCCCGGGTATCGTCATCGCCATATCTCCATCCACCAAACATTTTTATATACTGTACTCATACACCTCTTTCGAAACCGTAAGAAAGGGACTCAAACACCGCATATACATATTAAAAAAACATTCGTAACACTTCCAAAAACGCCTCGCTCAAAGACAAGATTACTTCATTGCACGCTTCGTAACGGTAAAACACGCACACAACGAAGAAAGAGAGAGAAAGAGAGAGAAAGAGAGAGAAACCTAGAACTCTATGAGGCACCGGGCCCTCCTGGCGGTATTGTGCGTCCGTCGTCTTGCCCAGTGTCTGGTTCTGATTCTCGTTCTCGTTCCCGTTCCCGTTCTCGTTCGTGTCCATGTCCGTGCTCATGCTCGTGCTCGTGCTCGTGCTCCTGCGATATCACAGATGAAGTTTCCGTTACAGAATCGTCATACGAGTAATCGTCGTCGTCATAGAGATGTCGATTGCGCACCCCCGGCCATAGCGGCGGGTTGTTTATCGGTATGGGCCTCTCGTGCGCTCCGGCCGTCCTTCTCGAGTATGCGGTGGGCGCCATGTTGTTCCGGCCCCTGACCTCGTACACCTCCTCGGAAGAGCTGCTGCTGCTGGATCCCCGCGCCCGCCGAATGGCCGATGCCGCCGAGCGGCTTAGTTCCTCGCCTTCCTCTTCCAGAACCTGCTGCAGCGCCGCCCCTCGTCGTGCTGGCGCCGGTATCACCGTTACGGGGAGATTGTCCGTGTCCGTCGTGGGCCGGAGCCTTTCTCGAATCCTGTCGGCTTGGCTCACGGCAAACTCCTCCAGCCTGCTCCGGATATCCCATCGGTTGGTATCGATTCGGGCTCTTGTCGTAAAGGTTGACCGGGCATCCGGTAGTCCTCTCGGCGATTGCAGCGGCGAAGGAACTTGGCTGCCGTTCCCACGACGCAGCAGTGACTGCCAACGACCGCCGCCCGAGCTAGAGTTCGCCTCCAAATCCATCGCCCTCTCCGGCTCCCGTATCGCAATGTGAACAGATGGAGAGTCCCCTGGGGAGATGGATGTAGGCGACTGGTGTGTCGAAACCCCATCTTCCACAGCAGGATGGGGGCTCTGGAGGTAATTATCGGACCTCGAAGCTTCTGCCGTAGGTCGGATCTGAGTTGCTGCGGCCAGATCAGCTGCTCTCGCCAGGGCATCAGAGCCTCCCTGGTATCTCACGGCGTAAACGGTGCTGCTGGCAGCACTGGTGGTGTCTGTTCTGCTGGCTTGTGTTATGGCTGGGGCCGGTCGCGTGAGCCACACTGGCGGTCTCAAGATATGTCCCGATGTCCTCTCCCCTGCTGTCCCGCCGCCGTTTTCGTCGTCGTCGCGGCCGTGTCCGTTGCCGCGCTCTCTTTCACGGTTTCGACCGCTCATGACTGGTACACCGGGCCAGCCGTTGCCTTCTCGTGGTCTTTGCTCCCTCTCCGTAACCATCACACCTCTGCCATCGCCTCCAATACCTTCTACTTTGTATCCCTTTCGCTTTCGTGACCAAGGGAGTTCTGATGCGTTTACTTCCAGCGTGTCGTCTCCATCAAAGACCTCTCTTCCAAGGATTCCGTCCTTTTTCTCTTCGCGCTCCAGCGCTTCAATTCGTTCCACCCACTCCCACACCACCACACTGGCCGCCGCCGCACCAACCCACCGCACATAATCACCCCAGCCAGTAAACTCTGGCTTTGAAATATCGAGTATAAAAAAGACGACTGGTATTAGGATGGCGCCCAGGGAAATGCTGGCCACCAAAACCATGTTCTTCATCAGGGGATGATAGAAGGCATATCTTTTCTTCATGATTGCGTAGTACACAACCCACGCGGCGTACAGCACCCCCAGCGCCAGCTGGAACAGGTAACTCAGCGCTGGGATGGGATGCGCAAAACTCTTGGGCATGGAATTCCCAATGCTGTCCGGGTCAGAGTACAGAAAGCTGTTGAGGGCGCTAAAGATGACGTCGAGGCTGATGAGGAAGAAGGCAGCCCACATGATGATGATTTTCTCGCGATGGCGCGGAAACAGGCGGATCAGCGTCTGTGCCTGGGCGAGCCAGAGAAACGTGTCGGACACGATGCGGATGGCCTTGAGCTCGGTGCTCCCCATGACCTCGTTCTGAAGCACCTTGGCGTTCTGCACCCCCCATATGTACTGGATTTTTGCGATTCGAAATGTGTCCGCCGTGGCAATCGTCAAAGATATCGCGACCGTCAAGGCGGCTAGTTTCTGTAGCCACGGCCGCCCGCCAATGTTGACACCTCCCGAGGAGCTGTTGGTGAAGCTGTTGGGGCGACCAAGATAGACAACGCCGCTGTCGAAAAAGGACCGCGGCGTGATGAAAAGCATGATGACGAGCATGTAGGCGGTAACGGTGGTGGCCGCCAGGGCGTAGCAGATGGGGAAGCTCGAGGCGTAAAAGGGGTCTCGGAAGTCGGAAAAGTGCGGACTGTCGTCCGGATCGCCGTCGCCCAGGTCCTGCAGGTCCAGACTCGAGCCTCCGCTGCTGGTGGTCTGCGGGTCGCTGATGGCGATGGAGACGCTCGGGATCGTGGCCGTCGGGCAGGGCGCCTGGAACAGGGCGTCGTTGTCCAGCGTCAGGATGGCGTCGTCCGACTGGCCGTCGAGCGAGAGGATGCCGTTGGCCGGCAGCCACGTGCTGGTGCACAGCGCCATGGACGCCTCCATCGACGACGTAGCCGCGAGGGCCGCGTTGGCCATGGCCGTTATCGACATGGCCGACTATCGTGGGGGATCGGAGTCGGGATCGAAGCGGGATCTCAAAAAGCGGAAAAGACGTAAGCGATATCGAAGAGAGTCAGCCGGCAAGACGGCGACGACAACGGAGAAGGTGACCAAGTCGGGGGGTCCTATCGCAGGTGCGCCATGGAAGATAGATGCTTGTAGACCGTGATGTCGAAGCAGGTCCCCGGCAGTGCTTGGTTTTCTCCTTTTTCGCCTGCTTTGACGGGACAGAGGCGGAGCAAAACTCCTAGGTAGCCTCGCAAAACCCAAGACACGCCGACGGGATGATGAGTCGACTCGCGAATTGAACGGACAGGCGGAGTTAGCGGCACCGCCCTGGGAGACCTCTGGAGGAAGCTGAAAACCGAATCGCAGCAAAAATATTCAGTCGACGTCGAGATCAAAGTGGCGTGAGCAATTCGGATGTCATATCAATCAGTGGCGGCTGTCAAAAAATAGACCTCGTAACAATTCGATCGCGAAAAAAAGGGCTTTGTTTCCGCCCCGGACTTCCGCGTGCGCTCAAATCCGCAAAAAGCAGAGAAACTTCGTCTCGTTCAGCAGCAAGGTATTCGTCAAGGCTAAAGCGGTAGATGTCGGCGATCGATCTGGCAACGTCGAGACGGAGCGAATGTCTTTGGAGGGGCCGAGAGAGGACGAGTTTGGTGTTGCTTCTTCCCCCGGAGACCCTTTTCGAGGAGCTGGATGTCGGTTGCTGGCAATTTGCACTGTATTGGTGGCGGTACAACGTGGTGCGGCGCCTGTCCTGGGAGCGGGGATGGGGCACTGCAAAGGGCCTGGGCCAATGGGCTTCAGCGGTGGCTCAGGGTGCGGCACACAGTGGAGTGTTGTGCACAGTGGTACTGTGTGGTTATGCGGTCGTATCAAGGTTTGTCCGCCACGAGGTGTCAGAGATGGCTTCGCGTCAATCCGCCATTACTCAGTATCGAATACAGTCAGTATGTGTTATTGACTCCACGCATAGATGGATGCAGATATAGCTGCTGCAGGTGCAGATGCAGATGCCAATTACTCAGCGTCCTCCATGCATCAAACCCGTCCAACGGCCAAAAAGCGCATCACCAATCGGCCACAGACTTTCGCCCTCCCACGTGTCTCGGCGAACCGTCCAGACAAACAAAAGAGGCAGTCGGCATACTGTAAGGCCCCCCGGAGCGAACTTTTGTTGCCTCTTGTGTGGAGCTCCATCGAAAATAAAGTAGCACAATAAGTTTATCTCAGCTCCATCGGATCCCCGGCCAGTTGCCGCATCCCTCCCCTTGAGATAAAACAACAAGCATCAATGAGCATGAACCCATCCCACACACACCCCCCCAAAGCCAAGAGGCCCTACTGAGGTGCTTGCATATTCCAGACCCCAAGAAATCTTCAGCGCCCCTTAAAATGGAAGATCTAGAAGCGAACGGCGAAAAAGGCGACAGCAGAGGCTCCATTGGCGTCTTCCCCCATGCCCAGGCGCCGTCTTCTTGGCAAAGCTTGTCTCCGCTATCCCGCAGTCTTGGCATTTGCTCTATCCTCACTCGAGTCTCGCTTCGTCTTTGCTTGGAACTCCCGGTGCATCTTCACTTACCACCTTCTAGAAGCCCCGGGAGCCGATGCTACCTTGCCTGACCTTGGTATGTAATAGGCCTAAAGAGGAGGTACCGCATTACCCTTCGCAGCAGCTTTCCTGAGGCGGAATACAATAATAGACGCCGAGCCAGCCATTCAGTTTAGAAATCTCTCCTCCATGTATTGCTATTGGTATCATCCCCTCCTCAAGCGTAGTAGAATACATTCTTGTCGAAAACTCGAAATCGACCTCCTCTTGACGCCTCATGATGCTGTCTTATAATTACAGTTCGCTATTATACTCCTTTTGAAAAGCCTCCCGCGGGCCAATCCCCGGCCAGGCAGATGCATAATAACCTCGTTTTATCGCGTTCCTCAACCCAATGCCCCCTCCTTTTTTTCCCATCCTGTTTTTGGTTCTTCTGTCTTGATATTCGTAACAACGTTTAGCTATATGTATATAAGTGGTGTGTGTTTTTTTTTGTGGTCTTAGTCTTCGTCTTCGTCCTCTTCGATTCCGCGGTACTTCATCTCCAGCACCCATTTACCGTCAAACTCGATGCCTCTCCGTATCTTGGTGCCAGCTTTTCTCCAGATTGCACTGCCCAGGCCCAAATCAACAATGAACAGACGCCATTCGTCCTCTTGCGCAATGCTCGTTGATAGGGAGGGATCGTCGTGGAGAGGTGGTGTGACGACTTCTAGGAGCCCTTTCTTGGGTGCTCCTATAGCGACAACGTAGCGTGGTTTGACGAACAGGTGGCCTCCGTCGATAATGGCAACCTTGCCGCTTGTCGGATCAATCCCCGAAGGAACATCGACCGCCAGCACAAAGGCCTCATTCCGGTTTGCCCATTCCATCAGCTCGTACACTGACGCCTGATCACCCACTCTCAGCTCTTCAAACGACATGGTAAGGCCCAGCAACGCGTCGATGATGAGAGAGATGGATAGGCCGTTGGGGGCTGCAGACCCTTTTCGAAGATACTCGAAAAAATCGTGCTTGCTCAGTACCTTGCCTCCAAAGTTTCTGTAGAGCTGGATCTGCCGCCTCAGGTCCTCCAGCAGGTCGCGCTCGCGCTCGATGCCGACCAGACACACAACCACGTCAAAGTTCTTGTTTCGTAGATGACGGCCAGCGGCCAGCGCGCGGATGCCTGACTTGTTGTTGCCGGCAAGAATCACAATCGTAGACGAGCGCACGGTGGCCTCGCTTGACGCTCCGGCCACGACCATCTCGAACCGAACTTTCGTAGCTGGATCCGACAGCGCGATAACCGCTACCTCGGCGATGCCCCTGCCCGCATTTTCCGCCATCAAGGTCTCGCTAAACCCAATCTCGTTGGCGGCAATGTTCTCGATATTGAGCATCTGGAGCGTGGATATCGTTTCCACTCTGCGGTTTGAGGGAATTAGGTAGAGACCGGGCTGCTGCTGCTGCTGTTCGTAGTCGGTGCTGCGATGCCCCGTCGTGGGGCTTGAGCGGCGAGATGCCTGATATCGTAGGCTAGAGTTGACCCTACTAAGGGGCTGCGACCCAACCGGAGCAGCAGTGCTCGCCTTGCGTGACTGTGAACGCCGACCTCCCGTCTTGCTGTCGGGCCGCTTGCCAGTCTGGCTGCCATTCTTGGGCTCACGACCGCTCAGCCTCTCTGATCCGTTGGCACCAACGTCCGCCTCGCTGTTCCAGTAGTCGGCATTTGGCGCCGGCGAGGTCGAAGGCAAGTCCAGGACATTCTCAGAGTAGTGCAGGTTTTTGCCCCCAGCCGTTCCGGGCTTAGGCCGGCGGTTGTGTGCTACAAGGCGGCTCGCGTCGTCGACCTGGTCTTCTTTCCTCATCTGATCAAAGATCTTGTGCTTGTCAAACTTGGCCAGGTTGTTTTCGAAGTCGAATTCTCCCATCCCCTCGGTGACATCCTCGGATGCCCACCCATTGTCCTTGAGATTCTTGACGCCCTTGCCATTTCGCTTGAGGGAAGCGAAGGGCTGGAAAGAGGCGGTACTCTGTAGGATAGGGGTCTGCCGCCAGCCCTTTCCATGTCCCTGGGTTTGAACGGCTACCTGCGCTTCGCCTAGATGCTCCTTGTGAGCCTTGGGATGGCGCCGTGCCTTCTTCTTCTGTTGCTGCTGAGCGGAACCTGACACCTCCTTGGAGGGTCGAGATTTACTAATGGACACATCCTTGGGAATGACTACTGGATCTATCTTCAAGTCCTTCACCGACGCCACAATAGTATTCTCATCATCGCCCGAGTCGAGCGATGGCCGCCCCACGTGTATACCATACAGGACGCCCGGCAGCGCCGTTGCGTCGGTCTCATCGCCTGGCTTTTCAGGTGGGTTCTTTTGTTTGCTCAAGGCATCCGACTTGGGCCGCCTTCCTAGACTCAGGATAGCTGGGTCAACAAAGGCGGGCTGGGTTGGCTGCGTGGGCGGCTGCACCAGCGGTTTACTGGGTGACTGCTGGGCAGGGTATTTTGGGGCTGGAGGCTTCGAATCCGGTCCATCGTAACCAATTTCTTCGAGGTCGGCAATGTTGGCGGCATCGATTCGAATGTGAGGAACCCACTCGCGCGTCGCATCGATGAAGACTGTATCGGTGGGTTAGTTTTGTGCACGCTCGACGTTATGAAGCAAGAAAGCCAATAACACACAAAGTAAAATAAAAAGGGAACGCGCTTACCGTTGGTCAGGGTGAGGCAGCTCCCTGCCTGCACGTCGCTCACCGTGCCCGTGAGCATGTACTCAGCAGGATCCCTCAGCACCACCCGCATCTGCAGGCCCGTGAACTGGCTCGCCATGTTGAGATGCAAGTCAGCGCGGCAGCTGCTGGTCCAATCCCTCGTAGCTCGGCTGTGTCGTCTCCCTGATGGTCAAACAGGACAAAGGGAGTGGCAATCTCCGTTGTTTGTGGCCTTTACACCGTCATCTAGGAACAAAGCACTACCCTGGCAAGCCCTCGCGACAAAGGCTTCCTTTGGGAAGTAAAGTTCGAGATGATGGCAGAGCGAAGGCCCCAATGGAGATCGATCCGGGCCTGCTGTGCTGTAATCGGCCAGAAGGAATCCCAGACGACGGAGGCGCGGTGGGCGCTCGATCGGTGGTATCTCGTCACGAAGAGCAGCGCAGGTGGAGGACAGCTTCCAAACAGGTGCAACGACGTCGGGAGGAATTTGGGACACGCGCGCAGTCGGAGAACGAGTCGGGAAGAGGGCGAGCGCGGTTCGCCGTGGCCGTGGGGACAATTCGAGCAGCGGCAAAGAGAAAACTCAAATGCCGTCCTCTCTGGTGCTGCCTCTCCTCCGCCGGGTCAGGTAGAGAGACGTGGAAAAGTGCGTGCGAAAAGAGAGTTGAGGATGAAGACGATAAATTTTGGTGGACGATATGGATGCTGGCTGGCAACTTTGGCGGCGGAAAGAAAGCGGTTTGGGATGTGGCTGCGCTAGGCTCAAACGGGTTGCCGAGCAGAGCCCTTCCATGCGCGTCTTGATCCGTGGATCAATTCCATTGCCCCAGCCGCGAAACGGCGCTGAGGAAGCCCTGTAGGAGCCCTTGTAGGAGCCGGGGCAATCGCGCTCCAGTGCTGTTATGTGGTAAAGTTCAGCGCCTGGATCTTACCCAGCCAGCCACTAAATTGGGCGCGGGCACCTGCAGGCACGCCCCAGCCGCTGTCACACGCCAGTCCTGGCCTGGTGCTCCAATGACTGTTCCAGATGCCATCATATTGATCATACTGACGGGCTGCCATCTGCAGTAGTAATAAGCTCAAGCTCTCTTACTAAGTCTACCTAACCTATGTTGACCGAATGCTACCACACGCCCCACGAGGAGGCTAATCTGGCATAATACCCCAGAAGTATTCCCGGGATGGCTACGAGTACTATGTCTGGTGTCTTTTGCAGAAGAGCCCCCCCCAACTGCGTTCTGATGTATCTACTGTTTACTCAATGAAAATATATATCATGAACAAAGATGGTAATAGAACAGATGGCCGCATCGGCTAGTCCGTGTACATATTCACTGCATCCTGCTGTCATCTCGATTTGTGGCGTCTCTGCGGGATTCACTCGTGCCATCATCTTCTTACTCCAGTGTAATACGAACTCCGTATCCAGACAGCCACGACTAAGTCCGCTGACTGATTCATATTCCCCTGTCTCTCAACAGTCTTTTTTTATGGATCAAGTGGATGGTGGGTTTTCGTCTCTGACAACGTGCCCCCCGAGTTTCCGTCCGTTCACACCCCAATGGCCCCCAGACTGTCTCAGACTGTTCTGCACCTGACAGCATCTCTCGGAATGGATAGGCTCTTGGGTCTTGGGCAGTATTGACAACTTTATATTAAGCTGAGACCTTTTGGTTTCCATTGGGGCTGGTCTAGAACCCCTTAAAGTTGAGCCTGGTAATGACGCCGCATCGCAACTGTCCCTCACTCCCGTATCTTAGTAGACATCCATGAGGGGAATCATATAGTGATAAGAATGATCAAGTGGTGATACAAATATTTTCATAGATGACTCTGATCTACGGTTTCGACATGACAAAAACAAGGGGAGACTCGCTAATATGCCATTGCGCGCTCTTCTTCCGAGTCCAGGTCAACAACCTCTCGAACCTGGGTATCTACAAGGCCCTTCCTATTGGCGATGAAATCCGTAATCGAGTTTGGCCTCTTCGCCGCTGCTTCCTCGGCGCTGTAGAGCTGCCGATAGAACGTAATGACGCGCGGATGAGCCATGACCTTATTCTTGTCAAAGCCCAAGACTCGCAGCCCCTCCTGGCTGGTGGCACGGCTGAGTGCGACATAAGCCTGCCCCTTTTCAAACACCCGTCCCAGATTGACCGTTACTCTCTCCAGAGTCTGGCCTTGGGCCTTGTGGATGGACAAGGCCCACGCGAGAATCAAGGGGAGCTGGACTCTCTTGGCTTGAACCTCTCCGTTGGGAAGCTCCACCTTCCATTCCTCTGGCTGGCAAAGGATTACGCGCGCCACGCCATCTGTAGAAATGAAGCGCACAACAGGGTACTTCATGCCTGACCCGTCTGGATCAGGTTCGCGGCTAAAGGCCTTCAGCTTCCTGCGCGCCTTTGCCATGGCGTCGTCCATAGACGAGTCGTAGTCGTCCATGTTGCTCATGTCAAATGTCCTCTCGTCAGAGAAGGCGATGACTCTGCCAAGTGATCCATTCACCAGGGACCCATCCAAGTTCTTGATGAGCATGACTTGAGAATCCATCTTGAGCTCGATGGATTTCGGCGCCATCATGTTTGCCAGTAGCTTGTCTCGGATGTTGACATCCCCTGTGTCTATTGCATCATATCGAGTTGGCGCTCCAGGCAAATCTCTCAACCTTCTCTCGTTGGACCCATCCACCTGTGCTCGCGTAGGGAAGAGTTCGGCCGATTCCACACCATCGCTGAACTCGAGTGGCCTTGCGAGCCTCTTGAAGGTATCTACTGTGTCTTGGGTGATTTGCCCCAGTCGCATCTCGTTCAGCATGGCGGCGAATTTGGGGTCACGCTGACGGAAAACCTGTGTAAGACCAATCGTGTGGTCTATTGATGTGCTCCAAGTAGCAGCATCAAAGGCAAATTTGGCTTCACGCTTCTTGTCCCCATCAGGAACAGGTGGGAGCTGGAAGAAATCACCCGTGATGATGAGCTGAATGCCGCCCCAAGGTCGGCCGTTGTTGCGAACGGTTCTTCCAATCTGTGACAGTTTGTCAAACAAATCTCCGTCCACCATGGATATCTCGTCAATGATGAGACATTTGGTACGAAGCCATCGGTTTTTGGCCTTAGGGTTCCTTCTAACTTTGCGGACTAGAGTAGCCGCGTCTTCCTTTCCGAGGCCAATACCTATCCCCAAAAGATTAGTTACGTTTGTGTCTCTGGATAAACATCAACCGACGGGCATTAGGCCTGCGGCAGCGTCAACGTATGGCATACCCGAGAAACTGTGAAGCGTAATTCCCCCAATGTTACACGCCGCAAGACCAGTCGAGGCTGTCACAGCCACCCGCTCGCGATCTCGAGCATACTTGGTTCTGAGCTGGTTGATGATGGCCCTCATCAAGACGGATTTTCCGGTTCCTGCCGGGCCTGTGAAAAACACACTTTTCCCCTGGTTCACTACAAGGTCGAGCACATGCTCCTGTTCCTTACTCAGATGGATGGCATCGCCTTTGGCCCCATCGTGGGATTTGCCAAACTGGGGCGGTTGTTCGTCTAGCCCTTGGGATTCCGACCGGGTTGCCTGCTGAATCTTGAACTGTTTCTTCTGCTCGTTAATGGCACTGACGGGAGCGTCCCACATGCGCGGTGGCTTTGTAGGCGGGGCAATCGCAGCAACCGGGGCATCCTGGCTTTGGCTGTCACTGGATTCTGAGCGGAAGCTTGCCGGCAACACTCGCTTTTTCTTTGGCGCGGGCAATCCCGTCAGCTCACTCTCGCCAGATGAATCACGCTTCAAAGAAGCAGCTATCTTTTGAGGTTGAGGTGGGAAGTAATGTGATGTAGGAGAAGAGGACCAGTCTAATACTTGAGTCAATGGCGGGGGTGCAGCAGAAGACGGAGGGAGAATATCTTCTTCCATCGGCTTTGGCTTTGGGTCGGGGAGGACGGGAAGCCCAGAGGGAGGCTTAAAATCAAGGTCAAGATCGGCATCGTCGCTAAAATCGTCTTCTTCAAAATAGACTTCCTGAATCTTTGCTTTTGTCTTTGTGTCGGCCCCAGTAAGGTCAACGACATCGACGTCCTTGAACGAATCCGAATGGTTGTAGAGAGTCGCCAGCGTGGCGGCGCCGCTCGAGGTGGTCATGGACCGTTGCTGTTGCTGTTGCATGAGGCCCGACGAGCGGTCCTGCAGAGGTTTCGAAAATGGGGCTGTCCTCGCCGACGAAGCAGAGGCAGAGGCAGAGGCAGAGGCGGAAACGCTGTTGGCATTGGCCGCGGGCTTCTTGAGCTGGTCTCGAATGTCGGTCACGGGAGCCGCAGGGCTGCTGGACGGGAACAGCTGCTTGGCCAAGGGATTGCGACCGGGGGCTTCATTGGCCTTGAAAGCCTTGTGAGCCTTTGTGAACATCGGGTCGAAAGACGGGCGAGTCGAGTGGACATGGGCAAGACGCGCTGCCCTCTGAAGGCTCCGCGAGGTCGGCGAGGGTCGGACAGCGAGGTTGAAGAGGAAGATCATATACAGGCGCCGGGGGAGAGGCGAGGCCTGAAGGAAGAGCAGTGCCGAGCCGATACCATCAATCAGTTACTGCCAGATCGAGATGCTGCTAGTGCATATTGACGAAGGCGCGTCTAGGGCCTGTCAACCTGTGCAATCAATCAACGCGCTGAGCTGGTCGCGTATCCATGCAAGCTCAAGGTTCAATGGTTTGTTTTGCTTGTACACGACAGGCTTAGTCATCCGCGATTGACCACTTTCTTGCTGCACGCTCTTAAGCATCTACTACTATTACTATACACTTACAATTACATTAACGATAAGCCTCCAAGGAAATGGAGCAATAGGGGGGAAGAAACGGTTGAAATATAATTTTTGTCAACGGGCCATTGAGTTACATATTCTGTGTAACATGCAGCTGGGTGTTAAACGATAGGTACCTGGCTAATGGCGATGTGTGCTTGTACCGTATTAGCCCTTGCAAGCTCAGCCGACGGGCATTTGCGTCACTAACCTACAGCGTTGAACTTTGAGCAAATAAGTCAGGAAGTGGCTATCTGGAATTCCAATCTAGACAATATTACGGAAGATTGATAAATAATTGCTTGTGTGTATAGAATTTATGTATATTTACTCAATTGTAAGATGAAGGTAGTGGTGATGGAGAAATCAGTTTCTATATATATGTAAGGAGCGGCAGTTGGTGGAAATGGTGCATACCGGAGAGCAGAGAAACAATGACATCTTGAAATAACAACTCCAAGCCACCATAAATACGAGGCAATAATTGATATTTCTTAATTTCAAGGTCTGAAAAGCTTAGTATTTTTTTTTAACTTAGTCATATTGCATACTTAATTGTTACCAATTTCCATCTTGAAGCCAATTTAGCCGTCAACGAAGAGCCAAGTAATGAGCTGTCCAGTGTAAAGAACAAACCAAGACGATTGCAAACACATCAAATTACAACAAATTCCATCTTCACTTCTCATATCCTGCATAATTCGTCCCTCTTCTTTGTTTCCCCCCATATCGCAACGGACCGCTGCTACCCAGATCCCACGCATCTTGATCTGTTCGCTTTCTGTCTGCCATGTATCTTTGAGCATCTTGCCTTCTCCATGGACCGCGACTCGATCCAGACACCAAAACCTCGTCATTAGAATCATCGCGATATCGTCTTGGTGACTCCGGGCGACTTCGGGGCTCATCTGCTAGTGATGTCCGGCTGAATCTCTCTCCCAATCGATCCATGTCTTGACTGCTCAGAGAGTATCGTGCTGAGTGATGAGCAAGAGATCTTTGGCTTTCTGGAGGACCCTGTATGATTCGAGGCTGGCGTGATGAGCCCACGTTCCCCGTAGGCATGGATATTGCCATCGCAGGTGCATCCATGACGCCTTCGCGGTACGCTCTCTGCTCTATGCGCCTCGGAATGTCTGCGTCTGGCACTGCTTTGATAGGATCAGGCGCTGGAGGAGGAATACCAACGAATCTATCGGCGGGTCTCTGACGGCGGGCCACTTCCAGCGCAACGGATTCGCCTCCATCTTGATGCTGGCGGTACCTGCTTCGGCCTCTTTGCCCGTCATGCTGAGGAGGACTGTGGCCAACGGACGAGCTTGGTGTAGGGATGTTATCATCAGACTCTTCGCTGGAGAGAGAGCTGAAGGAGGTGACGGAGCTTCTGGAGTTGTGCGACCCTGCTGTAGGCTGGCGCTCCATTCTCGGTGCGTTTGATTGAATCCTGCGGTTTTGGGCTTCGATTGCTTGAGAGAGGTTGCTTCGTGAAGAGATTGATGGAAGAGCAGGAGGAGCAATCCGGGCCGGCAATAATGATAACGGTGGTTGAGATGGAGGAGGTGGAGGAGCTGGTCCATTAGGACGAGTGACCATGATGTTTGAAGGCTGGCTCAATGGGAAACGGCATTGAACCTGAGGATCAAACGCAGGCTGGGGAGCCTGAAAATGTGGTAGAGAACGGGCAGTGTTATACGCAACAGCCTGTGGGCGAGGTGGTTGACCCGGGATCACCATGGGAAGATGCTCATTGAGCGGCAGACTTCTGCTTCCATGTTCTTGTTTCTCCAGCTGCTGGGCCCTCAACATCTTCAAGCAGTGTTCATGGCGCCCTGGCTCCCTTTTGAAGTATGCCGTCACTGATACTCGCTCTCTCTTAGGCTTTGATCTTGATGGCGACCTTTTGGACTTGTGCTTCTCTTTGCCCCTCTTCTTATCCTTGCTTCTTTTATCATGCTTTCTATCATGACTTTTGGTTTCAACTCTCTTGAGCCTCCAGTCCAACTGAGCGAGCGTGTAGACGAAGCGAGGGTCCGATTCCATATTATCCAGCTTATCCCACGCATGCTCCAGCTGCCGCTGGATTGCTGAAGAAAGCTCATTCTTCTTGTCCGTCACCGAGCCGGTTTCCTTATTTAGCTCACGAACTTTGCGTCTCGTCTCTTCCTGAGAGATGTCTCTTTGTGCTGTGTGTGTTGCCTTCTCCCAGGTTGCACGTACGGGGTTGCCTTCATCGTCGAGGTCATATGGATCGGCTAATCTTTCAATATGGACGACAATGTAAGAGGAGAGGCGTTTGCGGGCTTCTGCTTCAGTGATGTTCTCGTCGCGGATATCAATCATGTCCATGTTTCGCCGCGGCTGAGACTCAGACACTGGCTGATGTGATGCGCGCGCATTGTGTGTTGGAATTGGGGAAACATGTGAACTATAGGATGATGAAGGGCGAGGCTGCATCATGGACTGCCTTGGAGGAGACATTTGCGCAGGGCCTCGCCCTCCTATTTGATGAGCCGGTGGTTGGAGGGAGGATTGCTGTGGCTCGGGACGGCGAGGCTGTCCGGCTCTGCGATTGCTGCTGAGCTGAGCAAGACCCTCAGACAAGCCCGAAGTCATATTGAGACGAGTTTCAAAATATGGGGTTGACTTGTAGTATGTGAATGATATCTTTCTTGATGATGGAAGAGAGTTGAAGCCAGTCAAGGCAGATGGGCATTGAAGAAACACCCCGATTTATATAGGCCGAGCCATCTCTACGTCTTCGTCTTCGTCTACATCTACGTCTTCGTCTTCGTCTACATCTACATCTACATCTACATCTACATCTACATCTACATCTACATATTGATGCTAAAAGTGGCAGAATCAGCTAACAAAAAAAAAGTGAGGCGGAACACAAGACGCGAATCGGCGAAATGGGTTGACCGAGCATTGAATACGGGTGGTGTGCGGACAGTGAGGCGAAAGCTGCCAGCTGTTCTTGTTCTGAATTGGTATTAAAATACTTGTACAATACAGGAATGTTACATTCGGTACTTGATAATAGATACCTTAGTAGCTGGTTGGTTGGTTTCGGTGAGCTGGATGGATTTTGGTTCGGAATCCTCCGTGCGGGGAATGTCGTGCATACAATTGAGTGCAAGTGTAAGTGTGCAGCTGTCATGGTGCAGCTGGTGTTCAAACCTCATCTGGGCCTCAGAATAATCGCATCAGCCTCACCAAGATAAACACAGAGGTTCTCCTCATGTACATATATGTAAACCACGTTTTTCTTTTCTCTTGGTCGGCCTGGTGTAAGTGTTGCAAGCACCCTTTTGTCCGAGGGAAACATGTGAAAGCAGCACTTCCGCCTCACATTCTGCGAGATATCATCATCGAAACAACTAATATGCGGGGATCCCCGTATCAACAATGAACGCCTTATCTTTCCCTCCATTTTGGGGGGGGGGGGGGGGGGGGGGGGGGGGGGGGGGGGGGGGGG
>NW_026946430.1:0-61216 GCF_033847375.1 Trichoderma aggressivum f. europaeum | reverse complement strand
AAAAAAAAAAATGGGGGGTTCCCCGTATAAAAATTTAACCCCTTAAATTTCCCTCCATTAACCCCCCCCCCCCCCCCCCCCCCTCCACTAGTTCGACACACCGCATCACCTTTGATCTGTTCAGCTCCAGCGAGGCAACTAACCGCCTCACCGTTCAAATCGAAACGGGATGCCGATTGTTTGCGCCGTAAATGCCGTGAGTCTCGAATGTCCCACACGCACAGTGAAGCCTCACTTTTCGACACGCCGCGTAGCTCCTGAAACACTAACCCTACGTGTAAGAGAGCGAACGCGTCCCTGTTCCTAAACGAGGTCTCCATTCAACCGGGTGTCTAATCTCACCGTTTGCAGCACAGTAAGACTACTAACCACTCAATAACAAGAAGCTGGTAGCACGTCTGTGCTTTGGTGTAGCTTCAAAGTCTCAGCCGGAACATTAAATTCGTCCCGCCGTGTTACACTAGAGGGAACTCGGTACTCTGTACAACCATCTACATGGACTTGACAGCCCCGAAACCAGCATTCCTCGTGCCACGCTGTCTGTACAGGCGCAAGTGGGAGCTGATGAGAGCAAGAGCGCGACGATCGGTTCGAGTGTAATGACTCAGTGGGATGATCCCGCAAGCCTCTTTGACGTGGCAGTCTGTGGATGGTGATGCACGGCAAACAACACGTAACAAGGCGCTTTGCTTTTTGGTTGCCTCTTTTACTCATTCCATCCGCCAGAATCAACTCCAAAGGGGCCTGACAAATAGTATAGAGCACTGAAACGATTGCCTTATTCAATCCTCACCGCTAGATTCGTCAACTAGCACACTCTTAGATGCCGCCCTATGAGTCTCATCGACGTTTATGGCGTGAGGGATTTTCTCATTACACTGAAAATCACCAATCAGTTGTGGAAAGATGCAATCCTTCTCAAACACTCGTCTTTCCTGATGCAGACTGATTTATAATGGGGCATCCAATCTCTCAACGTCAGTATACAACTTAGATGGGGCAAAAGAACAAAGTAAAGTAGGGGCAGCAAACGTAGCAGGGACCAAAGCACGCGGTCGTCACGGAATCGTGGAATTCATGTAGCTACATGCTTTCTGTCTGCTAAATCCAAGTTGTTCGGGTGACTCTCTCTAACACGCCTCATGTACCGTTTGGCCCGCCAGGCCTTCTATCAGTGCCAAAGCAAACGCATATAAGCAAATGTGTGTAAAAAAACCTCCAACTACAGCCCCTTATGCCAAATACGTGTAAGAGTTTTCTTCTCTCTCAAGGTAATCCTTCTCAATCAGACTATTGCAGTAGTTAGCTTATCTGGTCATCGCTCTCAGAAATTTTTCAAATGCTTACCTCTCGATTTCCTTCTTGATGGCGGCCGGCTCAACACTGCCTCTCTTCTTAGTCAAGTTGATGACTTCGGCCACCAGCTCCGCGTGACCCATTGTCTTACGGCTCTTCATGATACGCACAATGGCAGCCTGGGTTTCAAACCGCCTGTCTTGCGCAATCTTTTCGTGCGTTGCCTTGTTTTCTTCCTTGGTCTCCTTCAACTGGATCTGGTTGATCTTGACACGATATTTGGGGTCGGTAAACGCCTTGTTAAATGTAAATGTGTCCGTAGGATTCACATCGCGCCCCTTAGGATGCTTTGTCAGTACACGCGCCTTTCCACAGGCCAATGATTGAAGCGTTCGGTCCAAATCACCCCCCTGGAGGCCAGTGGCGGCGGAGATTTGCTCATATGCCAAGAACCCTTCCCCAGCGACGTCGTTGAAGAGCAAGAGCACGGCGGCCTGGAACGCCGACACAAGGAGCTCCTTTGATCCTTTGGGAAAGGTTGCCTTGATGGCACAGTGCGCCAGAGAGTGCTTCCATGTCAAGACTCGGCCAGTGTGCTTGCTCTTGTAGTGCCTATCGAACTGGTCGATGCGTTTGGCAACCTCCTCGGGCACGTTAAGCCTAACATCGGGATACGTTGGCCAGGCGGCAGCGGACAGGATCATAACCTGCAGGTCCACCTTGCCAATGCGGTCGGGGTTGCCCTGGCACCACTCCTTGTAGGCTTCCATCTCATCCTTGGCGAGCTCCTGATCTTTAAACATTTGCTCCAGATTATGTGTAAAGTTTGAGCCACACTCGCCTCTCAGCTTGGTGAGCATGTTGCGTTCGGCATCTTGACTAGCGCTACGGCCCATGAGAAGGCGGCGGGCCAAGTCTTTCTTGTAAAAGGCCTCAAAGGCGTCTTTGCCCTCGATGAATCGGAAAAGCTCGAGAGCCTGGTCTAGCTGCCTGTCGAGCTCAGCATCTTCGTCAGCGCTACTAGCATGCCCTGCCTTCTCTGCTGCAGCTCGATCTTTAACGTCGGAAAGAAGCCCCTTGGGGAGGGCCCTGATACCACCACGAAGCAGCATGTCGATGTGCTTTGCAGTCATCTCGCCTATCTTGGATGTGCCCGATGGCCAGCAGTCGGCAATCTTCCGGTCATTCATGAATTTGCCAAACGCATCTCGCATTCCCCAAAGGAAATCTTCATCTTTGTTGAATGCGTCACGCACAGTCAGGTCCAGCGCTCGCCGCAGGTCCAAGAGGCGAAGCACCATTTCATCTCCTCGCTCCTTGTCAGACACAACCGTAGCCCCTGTTTCCCGGATGTAATCGCACCAAGGTGTCTTCAACTTCTTTTGTATACCCGACAGCCTAAGAAGGTCATACAATCCCTTGAGAGACTTCACATCTCGATCAGTCAATAAGTTGGACAAGCTACCCCCATGAAGCAACTTGTCGGAATATTGGTCGATAAGAATGTTGTGCGCTAGCGTCATCGATTGCCTTTGTGTCGTGCTGTCCAGGTTGTATGTCATGCAGCGCCGATCTTCCAGCTCCAAGAGGCGCTCGCATTTCTCAATGTACTCTTTCAAACTTAGAGGACTGCATGTCTCTCCAAACTCTTTGAAGTACGCCTCGGAGTGCTGTAGATAGACGGGCTCAAACTGCTTTGTGTATACTCCCAGCACATACAACATCATGAGAGAATCCTTGAGCAGCTCGGGCTCCTTCCGGCTGTCATTCCGGCGATCGAAGTCGATCAGCTCGCAAATTGCCAAGATGATTTCCGCTCCAATGGCCGGGCTTGCTTGAGCAGCCTGCGACGAGAAGGCCATTCTACAGAAGCGTGTAATAGCCAGGTCGTTTATTGAGGTGAAGGATTTGAGGAGCAGATATGTACGGTCGAGGTAGCTAAAAGTCGACCTGATGAGGATCTGAATGTCGAGTGAGCTCTGTGCCACGACATAGGTACGGATCAAATGAGAAGGGTGCAACCATACCGTCTGGGAATTCCACGTCTTCCACTCTGCCAGCGTCCTCCTCAGGACCTCAAGGCTGGAGACCTTGGCCGCGCTTTGTATCTTGGGTAAGACGACGCTCTTGAGATGCTTGTCAACCTTATCCTTGAGCGTCCGATACACCTTATCGGCGTGGTTACTGCGGCACATGTCCTCGACGCCGCGGTAGAGACGCTCCAGCGGGATGGCCGGGCTCCTGTTGCTAAAGATTGCGTCGAGAGCTTCCTCGAGCTCGCTCTCCGTCCGTGCATAGTACTCCTGGATCCGCGCCTCATGGTTGACGGGGCTGCGCAGATTCTTGATGACCAGCTTCCGCGCCCCGCTGTGCGGTTGAAAGGCCGACTGGCGCTTGGTCAGGTCGATGACCTCGGGCATCTTGCCCCTCGCTTTGGCGCTGGCCATGGTCGAGCTGTCGGAGAACCTGGGCCTCTTGGCTGCGGACGGTGACGACGACGACGAGGACAGGCGTGGGCGGCGGCGTGAGGGAGAGGTCGGTTCAACAGTCGCGGGTTGCATGAACGTCGATGGGCACGGGCACGGGCAACTCGGCGCAAGATTCTTGGACAGATGGGGATCCGGGACCGGGACTGTGATGATCGGGAGACGAGACGAGACGGGGCTAGTCGGAGGTTTGTCGCTCGTTTGCTAGCAGATGCCGTAATCTTTAGCACTGGAGAGATCGAGTAATCGGGGTGGGACTTGAGACTGGCGGTTTTGGGTCGAACTTTGGGGAGCTTTGGGATTTATTATGTCATGATGGATGGAGGGAAGGAGTTTACATGGGCGGGACCCCGCGATAACGAAATTCTCGCCTCCAGCTGCCCAATTGAGTTCCACGGGTCGATTTACAGGGGGTGTTTGGCGCCTAGCGACGCGCTATCGAGCTTTTAACGCGCTGCAGAACCCTTCAAAAGTCGATCGTAGCGCTCCTCCAGTCAACCAAGGTACATCCACGTACATGTACTGGACACCTCATGTACTGACGCGCATCATCTGACATTGATATCAATGACCCAGTATGGAATGCTTTCATCACGAGAGAAATCATTTCGTCACAATATAGCATAATGGTCCACGATGCCCAAATTAAATCCTGCCGTATTCTTGGATTTTCCCTCTCTATAGCAAAACTGAGATAATCATGACAAGATGCAACAAGATCTCGAGGTACATACACATAGCAAGCAGTCCTACTCTTTGCCAATCTCCAAGCAATCCTCGAGATATCTTGCAAGCGCCTCATGCGTAACAGACGTCAAAATACTCGCATCTACACCAGCTCGTCCAAGAGCACGCACCGTGTTATCAACGCTGAATCGCTTCATTCCCTCATACAGCTCCCACCGTGTCTTGTGGCCACGCACCTCTTCCTCTAGCATCGGCATCAATGGAAACATCCTCAGAGGCGTGTTAGTCTGAGCAGTCTTGAGCTGTTTTATCCAAGCGGCATATGAAACACTCTTCAGCTTGATCCCACAGAGCTTCCCAGTCAATTCGAAAAGTTCATTCATGTCGATCGATTTCCCAGCGTCCGGCGTGATGTGGTACGCATGACCGAGGTTCTGATCCGACGTTGATATGGCCTTGAGGATTGCTGCGACATGATCTACGGCCATGACTTCCTTTCGTTGGTTGAGCAGTAGAGGATAGGAGCCGAGCTTTGCGCAATCTGAGAAAAGTCGACCCATGAAGTCGTCTGGATTTCCCACCCCATTGCCGCTGCTGCACAGTATAAAGCCGAGACGATAAATCGCTGCCGGGAAGCCTCGACGCATCAAGCGAGATACCATCTCGTCTGCCACCCATTGACTCTGCCCGTAGCCATTCTCGTATTGTAGAGCTGGCTCAAGATAGGGCTCAAGCGACTGATCTTCTTGAATCAAGCCATCCTTCATCGTCAATCCAGTCGGACCAAAGGCGGAAACGCTGGAAATGTAGTGCAACGGCTTCAAATGCCCGTCACTAGCGAATTTGAGCAAGTGATATGTTCCTCTAACATTGGCCTCAATGTGGCTCGAATACGGCTGAGTGTAGTCGACATGAGCTCCAAGATGGTAGACGACATCCGTCTGATCGACCAAGCGATTGTAGGCACTCGTCTCGAGACCAAACATTGGCTGGCTAAAGTCACCAGCTACAACCTCAATCCGAGACTTGATCGACTCGGTGACGGAATGGCCGTACCGCTTGAAGTTGTCCAACAGCCTTCTTGAAGCTTGATCGCCCGTGGTAGCTCGCACGAGGCAGCGAATCTTGCCGATTTCAGGTGCTTTCAACAATTCCTGCACCAGAAAAGGCCCTATAAATCCGGTTGCTCCGGTAAAAAGCACATCGCGTATGTCTTTGCGTTGCGGAGCTTTGCTAGACAGGAATTCGATCTTGTCGCTGAACAGCTTGGCATCTTCCTCCATAATGGCGGTCACCGATTTCACATAACCCGACTTTTGGCCGTTTTGGGCTTGCTCAATAGCCAAAACCTGGTCTTTGAACAATGGATTCTCGTAGACTTGATCAGTCCGAAGAGCAACATCAAAAGTCTTCTGTATATGCCCCAGCAATGTCGTGACACCAAGGGAAGTCCCGCCAAGGAGAAAGAAGTTGCTCTCTCTATTGATGGCCTCTGTAGGAAGTGCGATGAGAATTTGAGCCCAAAGTTGCTTCATTGTCTTTTCTGTCTCGCTGAGCCCTTCAAAATCTGGCGTGTTGGCGGCTAAGATACAGGCGTGACGACTTTGAAACCTCTGTTCCAACAGCTCTGACATCTCTCTGTGGGCAATTTTTCCACTGCTGTTTAATGGCAGCTGTTCGAATTCAATGAGTTCTGGAATCATATACTTGGGCAGTCTCCTCTTTGCCTCAACAAGAAGTGCGTCGAAATTCCTCTGTCCATTCTCATATACAACGCAGGCAACAAGATGGTTGGCATTGGAGATGGAACTTGTATGCTTCAAAGCGACGACATTCTGAACCAGCTTTGTTCGCATAAGCTCCATCTCAACAACCTCTAATTGCACGCGGTGGCCGTTGAGCTTGACCTCCCGATTCTTGCGACCAGCCCAGCACATATAATCGTCGTACACATCAATCTTGTCACCTGTACGGTACAGGGGAATGTGTAGTTTTGGATCGTCAGGATGGGCCATGGTAACGAAAGACTCTGATGTTTTCTCGTCGTTGAAGAGATAGCCAGGGGATAAACCAGGTCCACCAAGCCAAAGCTCCCCAGATCCCGGCCTGGTGACGAGTTTTCCATCTTCGTCGAGGACGTAAGCTTCAGTCTGACATATGGGCTTTCCGAGGGGCATGCGACCCATATCAATATCTTCTTGTGTTATAACATGACAAAAAGAAAGGATAGAACACTCAGTTGGACCATATGCATTGATCGATTGCTTCGGCGCGCCCTCCCGGAAGACGAGTTTGCATGCCTCGACACTGGGCAGCTCCCCGCACACCATGAGCGTGTGTAGTTTAGAAAAGGCATTTGGACAGAAGCCTGCAATCTTGCTAAAGAGGCTCGACGTAATCACCAGAGTTGTAACATCTCTTCTCGCCAAAGTCTTCGCAAATTCGCCTGGGCTCAGGAGCTCCCGCCGGTCGACCACCACAATGGTGGCACCATGTAGCAAAGCAACCCATATGTCGATGAGCGAGGCATCAAAGCCAATGCTGTTAATATGACCGAATATTTGCCCGCTGGCTGTCGACTGTCCCCAGATTTCGTCATGGGCCAACCTTGTGATGCCACGACCAAGAACCTGGATTCCTTTCGGCACTCCGGTAGTTCCCGATGAGAACATGACATGGGATCTAAAGTCATTGGGGGTGTCTTTTGGTAAAAAGACTTGGCCTGGATGACTTGTCGTGAAAGAATTGGAGTTGCAATGCTTTGAAATATCCACATTGATCGTCACGCCTCCAAATTGAAGGCGATGTTTGTTAACGCCGTCAACAACCAAGTATTTAGCCTTGGCAAACGCAAGACGCGCATGAATATCTGCGTCTGAAAGCGTTGCTTCTAAAGGAAGGCAAGTTCCTCCTGCGTAAACAATGGCAAGTTGGGAAATAATATGATTGACTCCGTGCTCAGTCAGAATGCCCACGATATCTTGATGGGCAATCCCAGCTTCCACCAACGCATGGCCCAGCGATTGTGCCATGAGATGGAGATCTTTGTAAGTGACTGAAATATCATCAGAGATGATAACTATATCGTCTGGTTTGCTGCGGGACATGGCAGCAACAAGTGGGCCAATGCCCATTTCTTCCATGTTCAAGGATACCATTGTCACGAAAGAAGAACTCTGGCAAGACAACGCAGGCTTGAAAGAATAAGAAGTTCAGAAATGTGACTAATGTATTGCTGCTGGAGTAGTGTCTGGATTTACGAGAACATTGAACATAGGAGATCACTCTGTTTATATATTTACGCAAGTCTCCCTATATGCTCTCAAGTCACAACCTTCTGCTCAGGTCAGCAGAGCCTCGCGAACAGCAACCCCCGACAAAAAAAAGGAAAGGTAGTTCTAGACTGTACTGAAGCATGGGGGGACATAACATCGGGTGTGTATGCCAAGTGAAAACCCCACAAAAATCATCTCAATCACAAGGAAGCCTTGCGTTCTATTTGGAAATGGCCGGGTTGGAAGGATGGAATTCGACCAGCTGAACAATGCATGGATCAAGCTGAAACTCCACTTGTAGCCATTATATTGAAGTTTACAAGATAATTCTCAAAGATAACTTCCTACTCTGGGCTTACCTGCAGTGCCGTTGTTGGGTTAATTATGATATAAAAGCACGTGTGTGTTCTAGGCTTCGATTTCGTGTTACCACAAGATCAATTTTTTTTACCGTAACTGGGCCGAGCCTATCTTAGTTCCCACAATGATTCGTTTCCAGACCGTCTCTTAATGAAGTATTGTACAACCTGACTTTCTTTCATCTCATATTTACCTTGCCATCTGACCATGTCGGGGGATACAACCGATTTTTCATGCATAAGCAGCCCACCCTATGAAGACGAGTTAGTATACTCAGCTCTCATATCAAGTTAGAAGTCAGGTTAGAAAAAGGTCTCAGTATTACGTACCAGAATACAATACCGCAAGATTTCGCTCATCCGTTGCCTGGTTGATGAGATCATTGACTGTGGCCGTGACGCTCAGCGTCTTTGACAGCTTCTTCCTCACAACCTCCAGGGCTCGGTCTCCTTCAGATGGCTCATTCAGATGGCTCCCAGATTTCTTTCCCTTCTTTGTGTCCACATCTGCTTGGTCAGCGTCATCAATGCCGCCGTCATCATCCTGTCGGGCCTTTTGTAATTTGGCCAGCCGTACTGGAGACACGGACCAGCTGTAGAGAGGGTCGTATCGTAACACATCCAATATTGTCATGATTGAATACTGCTCCTCTCTGAGAGCATCAAGAGTGACCTCACAGCAGCGGCGGAACACACCCTCTGTCTTTGTTATCCCCATGCCATCCACAATATCTCTGGTAAGGCGGAAAGGTACGAGCTCCGGCACCGGCAGAATTCTGCCAGTCTCAAACGCGATACCCAGGTCAATGTGGACAACCTCTCCAGTCTTGGTATCCAGCAGGATGTTGTGGCCGTGGCGGTCTCCCAAGCCGAGCACATGTCCAAGCATCGATATGGCGGCCGTGCTGCGCGTATATGCTAGCCGCTTTACGAACCACTCGTCGGGATCGACAAAGTACTCCATGAAGAAGTATCTCATGACGGGTTGAAACTTCTCCGTGACCTTTCGGTAGGTGCTGATACGCTGTTCCACCGTTCTATTCTGGACATTGAATATCTCCTTTCTACATTGCGAACCCTTAAGATCGCGGGGGTAGTATCGCTCATGTGCCGGCATGAGCAATTCATGTAGAGGAATAGTGTCGCGGACAAACTCGATAAGTCCAGACGAGGCTGTCAGCGGAAGCACTTTATATGTTCGGATGCCTAGATTTCTCTGCCGTGTAGCTCTATGAAGCTTGAGCAGGGACGACACTGCCGCAAAGACTTGCTCCATGATGGCGTCTTGACGGAGGTCGTCCTGGCCACCCTTCACCAACTGCTTGTATTTTGCCCCATCGGTTCCAATCGCAGTAATGATCTTGGGAGCACTCACACCCGAGGCGATTGTCATGGTTGGTTCAAGCCTTGAGATCAAGGGGACTCTGGAATAATCCCTGTTGGCATTGACCTCGATGTGCATGGTCGGGGGAGGTATGCGAAACTTTGCGAGATAGTTGATCAAATTCTTGGCTGCTGTAGAATCTTTCAAAGCAACTTTTGCACCGGACTTGTACTTCGCTTGGTCTCTCTCTAGAGCAAGGCCGTGATAGCCTTTGCTTGTCTTCTCAATCGACACCCAGATATCGGCCACGGCTTTTGTGCTTGCAAGCTTTGTTGCGATTTTGTCGTTGGCCCTGACACGAAGAACCGCAACCTCGTCCTTTTGTTGCACTCTCGCTTTTGTGCCAGACCAGATATGATACATACCATGATAAGGGTGATCCACGCAAATATTGTATACCAAATTTGAGAGCAGCTCCTGAAACGCTGACTCTTGGTTCTGCAGTCGCGATGTCAGCTGGCTCATAAGGCCTGCGAATTTGGCAGTGGGGACTTTGGAGAGATGTCGCGTTACTGCTTTGTTTGTTGTTTCATCGTCTGACTTTTCGAACCACAGCGCCGTGAATCGCAAGGCATCATTGTTATGCTCGTCAGAAGCCGCCAGTGACAGCAGATAGTTTTCAAGACTTAGACGAACAAACTCGCTGCGAGTCATTTCAACACGGCGTAGCTCTTGCTCGTCAAGGTCAAGCCACTGTTTTTCCTTTGACAGGACATGTGTGTACTTGGCTTTGAGTTGCGAATCTCTCGTCGAGGAAATAAGCGACTTTAGTTCCTCAACTTCGTCATTCTTGCCTTTCTTCAAGTTTTGCAAACGTGCAAGATCCTCCAAACTGTCCGGATCCTGGAGCTGCTCGTCGCAAAAGACGGCAAATTGGTGAAATACTAGGCCCGCTTCTTTTGCCTCGACGCCTCCTTTGAGCTCCTTCAGTGCTGGCTCCAGATACTTCTTTTGTATATCCCGGGGCTTCTCCAGACGTGCAACGGACATCCTATGGCCAATCTTCGAAAGAAGGTCAGATCGGCTAACAGGTAGTGCCTGTTTCTTTAGCGCTGTGATGTTGTCGATGCCCTGAAGCATTTTAATGGATGTAGTCATCTCTCCGTGATCCCACAATGAGTTTGCGACTTCTATCTTGATAGCAACATCGACATGGACGCCCAAGTCTTCGCATGGCTTTATAAGATCGCTTAGAGCCGTCGAAATGTTTAGCGACTCTTGTGTAGCTTGGTGATAGCGATATATACCAGACGCCAAAAGCATCGACTTGATTTCCATCTGCCGTATGCCTGCCACGGAGAGTGTGGCATTTCCAAGAAGTGATGCATGTTGAGTAAACATACTCATGGTCGTTCCTCGACAAGACAAAATTTGGCTGACATCGTCATATCTGAATACTTTTTAGTAGCTGCAACTTCACTTGACATTCGGGGACATCTTCACTTACATGCCACTCTTCATCCATTGGCTGCGTTCCTGGAATCGGCTCATCAGACTCTCTAGTTCTGTTACATCTGCAATGTTCAGAATTTCGTCTAGCTCAGAGAGCGCTGCCAAAGCTCCCAGCCCACTCCTTAATGCTGTTGCATTGCGGTTGCCGCCGACTAGGTTTTTCATCGTACGAGCAAAACCTTCATATACAGCTGTCCGGACTGATGAGAGGTTCGTAGCCTGATGCATAGTCTGGTAAGCCTTATACGTTACAACAGCATGATGGTCGCTTGTAGCTGGCACGGGAAGGTTCCATATTTCAAGTCGTCTAGCAGTATGAAATGTGCTTTTTATAGAAGACGGAGTTGATCCAAGATTCTGCTGTGTTTGCATTAGGGAATTAGACAATCCGGCGAACCCAAGACTACCAAGTGCCTTTACTAGGGCATGGGCATCCGACTCTGAAGTATTTTGTCGCAGGCGAATATGGCTATCGTACTGAGCGCCTAAGAATGCTAGATTCTTTGTCCCTTCTTGCTCGTACTCCAAACGAGATAGGACGTTTGACAAGCTTGCATCTTCAGGCAGGCCATAGTACGCGTCCGGATCATCAATATTCTCAAAGATCGCCAACAAAGTTTCGTTGATATCCGCTTCTTTGGCAATGGAAGCCCTTCGAGATGCGCGGGCTGTTTCAGAAGTGGCTATTTCGGCGAATAATAGAGCCGTTTTGTGCATACCGCATCGGGTCGCGGATGATGCTGCCATAGAGTAATCAACATCCAGCCAGTGTAGTCGATCTGCTATAGACACTTCTTTGGGATATTCTTGGGTTCTAAGATAGAGAATCGTGTTGATCAGGAGTTTGATGCTGTCTCTAGCCGCAGGCTCAGTCGACCCTAGCCACTGCTTCATGGCACCGGAGAGGGCCTTCTTCGTAGTTTGTTGCTGCTCTAATTGGAAGTAGAGCACTAGGTGGACGATGAAAGGGAAGGCCTTTTCAGCAAATCCATTGACTTTTAGGAGCACTGGCGCAAGTACAGAGAGAAGTATTGAACTGGGTACGGATTGAGCAAGGAACGCACTCAACCGACGTAGCCAGTTCTGCGAGGTAACATCTTCAGCCCAAGAAAACTGATCATCTTCTGGTAGTTCAGTAGACGCGGCCTCCGAAGGGGGGGTGCGATATGCGCCCCATTGAGATGCAACAAAGAGCGACTCAGACAAGCTTCGCTGCCCCGCCGTGACAAGGGGAGCATCGTCTTCCACGACTGCTTGTGATATTGCAGTCCGCAAAGTGGCTTCGGCTAAACCGGCTGTGACAGAATTGGGATTCATAGTAAGATCTTGAAGGAGATGAAGAAGTCCCATTTCGGATCCATGTGGCCCTGGCGCTATCTTTTCATATTGATCAAGCCGTGTTTCTCGCAAGATATCTTCAGGTATAGTCCCAGAGGCTAGGAACGAACGGCCGACGACTCGTCCTACCCAGGATAGATAGTTTTCGCTGAGGCTTTGTGCTCCACAACTCTTCCATACCGCTGAAGCATGAGCGATGGCATTCTGATCGCTATCAACAACGTCGTTCCTGCTGTGTGTTGGGATCGTGAAATCACCACAAAGAAGGCCAAGGGCAAGTTGTCGTGAAGCCTCGTTGAGTAGCTGGCTCTCTGCTGTTTCATCATTTAGTATGTCTAAAAGGAGCTTACTCTCCGAAGTATTCTTCTCCGCATTCCCGGAAGATCGTATATGGGCTGCCGACAGTGTGATGGATTTGAAGAGGTCATTCTGCGACTGGCTCTCGAATCTTGGTGAGTTATAGTCTGCTAGATATTGACTGAACCACTCATGAAACTTCTGTGCCTTGCTCATAGTAGCCTTGAACTGGCTCTCCTGTGTAGTGCTGGACTGACTGGACTCAAGGAAAACCCTCAGAGATGCCAAAGCGGACAGAGAGTAGCCTGCAAGAAATGATGGTACTTGGGTCAAGTATGTTTTACCCCGAGCGAGTAAATATTGGCTAAGTCCGAGCGCATCGTCCGCGCATTCCGAGTCCACAATGAATCCCCGAATAGAGCTCAAGAGCATCTCCAAGCAATAAGACTCCAAAGCCACAGGTCCGGCCAAGGAGACCAGTATCCTCACCTTGCGAAGGACAGAGCACGCATGAAGAGAACCGAGCGCCGGATGCACTGTATTAAACAGCCTCCGAGCAATTGTAATTACCACGGCTGGCGTCCAGAGATCATGAAATTGGTATTCCGTGCCTTGGCAAAGGCGGATCAGTTCATTAAACACAGGCTTGACTCTGAACATTGGTTGTTGATTCGGTGGAAGATTGGCAGGTGAATGTGAGATAGCCTTGATTGCTTCCAAATTTTCGCCCGCATATTTGAGGTGCGCTTGTTTCAGAAAGACCTTCTCCACGGGATCTTCTTGATCAATAAGGTCAAACAAAAGGGCAACTATGTCGATGAAATGGATATATACCGACTCGATATATGGCTTTGTGCCCAGTTTTTGCTTGATACGATCTTCTCCCTTTGTCTTTTCTTGGCTCCCAAACGTAGTCGCATATAGTAAGCCATATGACAGCGCGGTTGCGAAGTTTTGTTGGATAAGCTGAATCTCTGGTATACCAACGAGTCGAGCTATGTCGGCACTTGTATTCTCCTGTCCTCTCATTATCGCTAGACCGATGGCTTCAGCTTGTGCAGATTTCAGCAAGTCCCCAAGGCTGGCATATCCAAAGATAGAATACGGGATGGTTTCAACAGTCTTCACTTCCAGCCAAGTGTAAAGCAGCTGGCGAGAAAACAGCTGAAAGAGTTCTGTTGGAGACCCGAGATTTAGGACAAGGGATATGTCAGCTAAACATCGTTTTGCGTAATCGGCTGATTGTGATATGTTGCCTGGAGTTTCAAAAATATGATAGGTGCATCTCCTGAGAAGGGTAGGCCAGCTGCAAGCGATCTTGGATAGAACTAATAAACGGAAGGCAATGCCTGCGCTACTGTCAGGGTCTGCTGGAAGGTTGTCCAAGATATCGACAAAAACCTCATCGTGCAGCATCAAAATATAGAGCTCAAATATATCAGCCACCCTCTCTGCAATGAAGCATTTGACCTTCATTGGACCCTTCTTCAGTATGAGTAGCAGCGAGGTTCGACATGAATCGAGCCCTAGGCTACTTCCGTATTCAGGATTGATTCTCAACAAAGTGAATAATAAGCGGGCGAGGGACATTTGAGTCTTGGGAGAAAGAATGCTGGAAGGCAAGCAGACTTTGACGAAGTGAATATATAGATCACCAACCATGTCCGCCAGATTCTGGTTATCTTGAAGCCAGGTGTTGCTTAGGCCGTCAATCACCTCAATGCAAGTGGTCTGCGCAACTTCACATGACTGATATTCCGGTTTCCCGACAATCTCTCCAAGTCTCTTGACTATATCCAAAGCCGATTCTCCGTCCATGATAAGGTCTGATCTAACAATCTCTATCAAGAGACGCTGGCATGAGAGTAGCTCCTCATCGGACTGTTTCAAGAGATCCTTGATGTATGAAGATGGCAACAGGCCTAGTTGGCTTCTGTCCTGGTGGATGAGTTTTAGAAGTGCTAATCGCAGCCTCGTGTCGATATCGAATGCTTGAGGATTCAGACAGAGCTGGATATTCTGCCTTGGGGTTGAATAAGCATTGGACGCCGTCACAACTTGGCTGTCGTATGAGCCGAAATCGTCATCTAGATCCATGAAGTCTGAATGGTCTCCTGAGCGCTGACTTGCCTGTCGCTGTTCCATGACTTCAGACATCTTGGAAAGAAGATTGAGAATGCCTGGACTCTTCGCACACATCTGGCCTAGGTTGGTTGTGCTGATTTCAGGTATGCAAGGCCTTAGCTCTTTCAAAGTTAACTCGACGAATGCTGCAGGCTCAACAGAACTCAATGCGGCTGAAATACCGCCCTCGGCTAGCTCCAATAGAAGCGTCTCGATGGAGGAAGACTGAGTCGAGTTGAGGTCGTTCAGATGTGGTATTAGTAACGTTCCCATGATACATGCAGACATAAGGCTTCGAAACCGATCAAATGATATCTGAGTTCCGCCGTCACTGGCCTTCTTTGTCCATGATACACACAGGTCTTTCAACTCTTCGAGTTTGGGATAGAGGAGCTCTAAAACAAGCTTCTTGAGAGCGAAAAAGCTGGTGGCATCTGCAGCCAGAGGGAGAGATTCTTTAGCTGATGAATACCAACACTCGTTGGAAATGGTATCGCTAGTTTCATGTCCCAATAAGAGAAGATACTCATTGAAGTCTCCAATCTCTCTCTGGGATATCCATGTCTCGCCCAACGAACCACCAGAGACGGCATCTTGGCAGGCTAAAGAAATGGGTTGGGCTCCACAGCATAGATGCAAAATATTGACGAGATCATTAGGGCGCGTGTGTGCAGATTGAAATGATGCATATGATAGCTCGCCTATTTAGGATATTAGTATTAGCATGTATCATAAAGCTTTCCAACCTTGAAACGTACTCGGATTCCACCGCAGGAAAACCCATCGTATGATGTGGCTTGAGGTACTATGGCTAGCGCTGGGCAGCCTCGAATTGCGAACATGGAATAAATGTGACATCAAGGCTAGAGACGTGTCGCATAATACGCTAGGTCCGTTGATATCTGCTGTTGTAATGATGCTGTTTATATCATCGGACAGGTTATGGTATGGCAAAACGTCAACTTCGATTATGCTGTGCAGTAAGAGACAAGCAGCACGACTTGTTGCTGGAAGGCTGACTGAACGGGCAGCCAAGTGCCATATTTGCCTCCATATATCCTGTTGAAGTCGACACTCTTTGGACCATAGAACGCAGCTATAGAGTCATGGTTAGTATTGGGTAGGCACAGACGGGGGCTCGATATCTCACCTGGCGCAGGCGATTAGGGCCCAAGACGCTGTGATGGCATTTTTGTCTCCAGCAAAGCCGACAAGGTCTACGAGAAGCTCGTCAACCTCACTGTGACTCAGCGTATTAGTTACAAGCATGAATGGAACTAGTTGCAAGGCAGTTCGAACAACTCCGGTATGTTGCGACTTGAGCTTGATTCTGATGGGATTTGGATCCTGTTGGATCCGTCGCCTTTTCCTAGGTTGCTCTCTATTGTCGGCATCGTTGTCGATGGTATCCTTTTTAGGACGTAACAAAATCGCCTCCAAGAGAGCAAGGTTCTGAACTATTGCCCAGTGGCTTTCTCCCTCGATATTGTGAGGACGGAGTCCAAATAAGCCAAGTTGCATAACATGGCCCCGTGATGGTGATGGGGTGAAGGTTAAATCAGCAAGTTGTAGACGAAACGCCTCGCTTCGTTTGGAATACTCCTGCCATAGAGGCTCGGTCAAGTTTTCCAATTCATTGCGAACATTTTCGTCCCAAAGATTGACCGCAAGATGCTCCAGATGTAGATGCATGAGATATATGCTCCTGCATATCTCATTCCTCAGAGCTTTGATGAGTTCATCCTGAGAGACCTTTTCCGCGCGCCACCAGTAGCCCATATGAGGCAGCAGGTCTTTCGCTAAAGCAATCGCGTCGTCTAGCTTATCTGCTTCAGTGGCTCGAAAGATTGTGTTGATGATTGAAAAACACAGTGTCTGCGTGGAACCGGGGCTAAGGTGCTTGGTATTCAAGACTCTTAGGGCCAGGCTGATAATGTCTTGCGCTCCCCGAAGGATCGGAGCATTGGCCGCTGAGACTAGATGGTAGAGGCCTTCGAGGGCATCTTTCAATGGGCTACCTTCTCTCTGACGTTGGGCTTGTGTTGCCGAGTTAGACCTTGGCAAGGATCGAGAAGAGGCAGTCGGTGCGGGAGAAGGCCTCGTCGTGTGAGGCAAAGAAACTGTGTTGGATTCAATCGGAAGAAGATGGTGGGCGATGTCGAGAAATAAGTCGACACAAGCCTGCCATGGCTCTGCCTTTTTTCTGGCAAAGAGCTCAGCGTTGGCCGGCCGAGACACAATTTCTGTCAACGCTTTGACATAATCTTGCAGTAACGGCCGTACAAAGTCCTCATCAGGTCCCGGCAAGACTTGAGTGATGTGATCTATGACAGCAAGCATCGTCTTTCGTCCTATCTTGGCGGCCCCACGGCTTGCTGCCATCCTGACTGCAGCCGCACATTTGGACAGCCGTGTTGCAGCAGTATTCGCCGTCGATTGTGCCTTTTTCTTGTCATAATAATTTGGCTTTTCATGGAGCACGAAGTTAAATATGGCTTCGAATATCTCGTGGTAGCTTTTGTCTCCTAGATCAGATCTGGATAATGTTAGAGCTGGGGGGCACCACGACACAGGGGAAGTACGAGTAAGTCATACAGATTCGCTGATCCATTCCTTGGGTTCAAACACTGGGCCAGATCTTAAAGAGAAACATTAATAATAATGAACCAGATTTGGGCAACTGTGGCTCTTCACGTACCACCTAAAGCTTTCTCACGGTCTTTAACGCCGCCCGATTTCACCCTTCCTGGAGTCAACGGTTAGTAGGAATAAGACACATTATAAGAGAAGGCGAAGCACGCACTCGCTAGGAGCATGACGCTCTCTCCTTGAGTGGACGCCATTGTGATTTTTGCATTCGAAAAAAGAAACGAATCTCCAAGTTTACTCTCTATAATATGACTATTGCAGGCTTGCTGATGCGAATCGGGTTTCTATGTGTATTTTGGCCATGGAGTGAGTGGTTCGCGTCGCGACAGTGCCCCAGCCGCCAATAAGCCGTTGGAGCAGCAGCAGCGGCAGTGCGTATGAGTGTCTATGATGAGAGTATCATAAAGAAGGGAAAAGGACGACGTGGATTAAAAAGAAGGGAAAAATCACGGGAAAAGAAATCACGTTATATATATATAAACAGGCGACTTTTTACGCTCAAACAACGAACAATTCACTTGCTTCCAGGCTTTCCACGAGCTGCGGCCCGTTGCCTAGAACTGCGTTTCGAGCTAGGCACAAGCGTGGACTTGTTGATTGTGCCGGCAAAATCCTCACCGCCTTCCCAAAGGCCGCCGCGAACGAGGCTGGCAGAATCGCCAAAATATCCAGAAGCTCCAATCCACCAACACGGTCGCTTTCTCAGGCTGGCACCGATTTGCGCGTCTGGCGGTTCTGGGCGGCTCCCGTTATCGCGACTTATTCCAATTCCAATATGCAATAGCGTTTGACCGCCAAGATGGCCGAGATTACGACACTAGACGCCCTCCAGGCGCTGCACCGCGAGCTCTTGACGCTGAGCAGCGGTGCGGGCAGCAGCTCTGACAACTTGAGCAACGAGCTGCTGCTTGAAATATTCGAGAAGGAGTTGGGGAGACTATGGGAGCGTCCGAAGAAGAGCGAAAAGAGCCGCAGCACGGTGAAGACCGGTATGATGCACGACGTCGCAAACCAGCAAGGGAACGACGTGAGAGCTGACATCTTCTAGGCAAGGTCTCTGTTGACGGCAACGAATATTCGGTCAACGACAAGTTCCAGCAGGATGTGTTTGCGCTATCGGACGAGATCGACCTTGACGAGGTGGAAGCTGCCAGATACCTTCTCGACTCCCAGGATGATGTCTCTGTGCTGGGGCGATCGCTTCTCGAGTGTGCTGTCATCCGATTCCATCAGCAGCGGAAATACGCACTGGATTCTTTCAGACTATTCCTGGAGTTGAATAACCAGGACTACGAGGGAGAAGAGCCGAGCGCGTTAGAGGCCATCAAAGTTTACGTTGAGACCCGCCTACTGCGAAAAACTCATGGTGGATCAAAGCGCCTTGCTTCGACTTGTTTACAGACCATGGTCGAAATCAAGTCATGGCTACAAAAGGTGGGAGAAAAAATGACAGCTGCTCAGACTCTGGGCAACGTGCCCACAGATGATCTGCCCGAGGAGCTAGAAACCGTGGAATTCTCTCGCGTGAGCCTGATTCAGCAGCACGAAGCTTTGGGAGTCATCTTGTGCGAGTGTGTGGACAAGAGGCAGGCCGAAACCGCCGAATTTATAGAATTCATCTCCGTGTTGAAGAAGTGGGATAAGTACGATACATTACTAGGTCAGTGCCTGCATCGTGCGCGTCTCTCCAGCATATGTTTTAGCTAACGTGGATTTTCTCCGAATAATAGTCCACCTCGTCCCAGCAATCGGCGCCTACATGTCTGTCTTTGCATCATCTGAGGGAGGCTATGACTTGAGGCAAGGAAGAGAGCTCGACACAAAGATTTTCCCGCCTTCGGATGACTCAACTTGGCCTCTTCCCTTTCTACATGCTACAGTTCGTGCCTGGTGGCTGGCAGAGTATAGTGGATGGTATCTAGACGATCCTCCCGAATCTGCTATCCCGCCAGGCACTGACCTTGATGAAGGTATGGATTTCTCCTCGTCATTGTATCTCAACTCGGCTAACATTGATACAGAGGACCGTCAGAGGACAAAGCAGTTCTTAGACTCGTTAAAAGATGGCGCGTTTGACTTCATGCTCTCCGTGGCTGGAGATATTCGATCTCCAGACTGGCACGACTCTGTTCGGGCTGGCATGCGCAAATGGCTGCAACGAAAATCATCACCATTGGTTTCCGAGCGAACTCAATTTTCCAACTTTTTCCAGCTGTGTTTGATGTCGCAGCTGGAGGTTTTCGTTGATGCTTTCATAACCAATCTACCTGATGTTCTTCGAAAGCTCAGGGTGGAAGAAGATGAGCAGCGCCAGCTCAGCCAGACACACGAACAAGACCTGGATTTGGAGAGGTTCCTTTTAATCATCGCATACGCTTATGAGGGGCGACCTGATGCCTCTGCAAACTTTTGGCAAGACCCAGACAGCAATCTCGCTGGATTCATGCACTGGGCTTCCCGGAGAGCCTCAACGCCCTTAGTTGCAGCTTTTTGCGAGATGCTCCAGGCTATTTCCGTAAATGACGAATGTGCCACCGCAGCCCATGAGTTCCTCCTGGATGAAGGCCACCACTCGTCTGGCAAGATGAGAAGGACTCAGTCCCTGACATGGGCTCAGATATTCAAAGAGCTTGATTTCTTTTCCGACAAGATCAAGCAGAAGCCTACTCCAGCCCAGACAACTAGATTTCGGGGCGGAAAGCCGGCTGCCGATGTCATAGAAACCGAGCCTGAGTCATCCATGATGCTTGAATGCTATCTGCGCCTGATAACGAAACTGGCGAGCGAGAGTGAGATCACCAGACAGTTTTTGTTGTTGAACTCGGGCTACAATCTTGTCGATATGCTGTACGAGTTGGCTAGCAGCCCTATACCCTCTCAGCTGCGTGGCTGCGTCTTCCTGGCCTTGAAGTCTCTAGTTAGCCGCAAGAGTCTTCAGGAGAACCATGCAATGTGGAGATGCCTGGAGAATTGGGTATCGGGGGGGTATGTTGGTGCAACAACTGCCGGCACGATACGGTCATTGCAACCGGCGCCCCTGGTGTCAATGGATCGCATTTTTGACGAGATGAGCAACGGCTTTGAGGATCCCGAGTCCTTCATCAGGCTCTTGCTCGAACTGGTCACCCCTGCAAGCGATTCCAACCCTCTGAACGACGGGCTGCCATTTCCGGAGAACCTTGGTGCCAGCTCTCGGGCGCCTGGAATTGAAATCTATATCGATTTTGTGATTGGCCTTGTTTTTTCATCAAAGATCCAGGATCTGCAAGACGTTCACCAAACGAGAGTGCTCAGACTCAGCTGCCTAGAGTTCATACTTGCCTGCCTAACCACGTTCAACGAAGATCTCCTGGTTTTGGCGAATGAGACCAACATTGCTATCGACTCTTTAGTCTCGACGACGGATTTGGCGACGTACGTCAGGATGCATCCGTTTGCGCGAGTGATGGAGTGGATGTTCAACGACAAAGTGATGACGGCCCTCTTTAACACCATTCACCAAAAGTCTGTCGATATCGGTAACGCGACTCCAGACTCACCGCTCATCTTGGGTGTGCTGCGTGCGATAGAGGTCATAACAAAAGTTCTTGACCTTGAAACGACCTACCTCGATCTTGTTCGTCCGCTAATCAAAACCCAGTCTGGTTCACGTAGGCAACCTGTTGCGAATGCTGCGTATGCCTCATTCCAGGATGGGCTGGTGACGAGATTGAATCTTGTGGTAGATTTGGGCAAATACTGCGGCATAGGTCACCCTGACTTGACTTTGGCCTGTCTCAAGTTGCTGGAGAAGATGTCTTCATCGTCTAAGATCACAGCTGCTTGGTCTGGGACTAGTCGCCACGCCCATAGAAACAAGGCCATCGTTGCCATGGAGGCAAATGGAGAGCACGAAGGCATATCGCGAGCCTTCATCGCCGAAGTAATGACACCTCTGGAAGCGGGGAGCGGAGCGGATTCCCCCCTCTACGTAACAAAGGTGTACATCTTGGACTTTTTATATCAATGTCTTCGAATGACGCCAAAGGAGCCTACCATTGCGCACTTGCTGCTAGGTTTTAAATGCGGATTGGATTCGCTCTCGGTCGAAGTCAACAGCTCTTTTGCATCCCGCACCTCACTGTTTCACAGTATATTGGGACTCCTGCTGGAGTCTCCCTCTAACGATGCACTTGGTGGCATGAGACAGTGGTTGATTGGCATCAAATCTCGCGTGATGCGGATTTTAAATATCCTCTGGAGCTCACCACTGTCATCCGCAATTGTCGTCCGAGAGCTTCGAGAGAATGAACTTCTCTTCCATCTTCTTACTCGTGAGACGGTTATCCAACCAGACTTGTCCTGGGAAGGCCAAACTGTTGGAAATTCGCAGTTCCCAATGACTGACGGAGCCGTGACGCTACTTGAGTTTCTGACTCTTCGAAGTATGACGATGGAATACATAGCCATGGAACTTTGCAAAATAGCACAGGGACGTATGCCTGGTGTGAAGAGACGCATATTCGATGCCCTCAACGGCCAGATTGTTTCAGAGAGCAATGAGACAATACAAACTCCGACTGTATTTGATTTGTACGACTTCCTCCTACCAGACGGATTTTGGGAGATCCCGCCGCCGTCGATTCAATTCTACAAAGACCTGGATCTCTCTGCATGTCTGGAGCACGATGCCGACGGCAACCAAGTATACAACCTGGAGCGAGTTCGAGAGATCCTTTTGCTAAAGAGAGGAGAAGCGCAGCAGAATGCAGTCATCGCGGCTAATGACATGGCGCTTATCGAAAGAGAAGAGGTTATGATTATGGAGTATCTTATTTCGTCTGACAGGCAAAAACAAATTGCCTCACAATGCCTCCGAGTCTTGCGGTCATGGATCAAGGTGTTGCTGGTCATGGTTGAATCTTGTGACTACAAAGGTGCAGCACAGACGTCATTTTTCCTTCAAGCATTGCAGGCTATTCTGCCGAGTTTGGAAATGTTCGCTTCAGATCGTCCGGAGGAAGCTTTGGAGCTGGCCAAGCTGGCGAGGGTCTTGCTCTTCAAGCTTGATCTCTCGCCTCTTTCAACTGAGGATAAGAGTAATGGAACCATCGGCAATCTGGTCAGCGACAAGTTGTATCAGCTTTTCCAGACCTGCCTCCAGGCCATTGGCAAGTGGGCAGGCTCTCCTCAGTTGAGGTCTGTCTATTACGAGATTTGCTACCGCTACCTGACGGGCATGTCAGAAGATGTCGGACCCCTGAGCGCCAGCCGTCCAAAGACGTTCAAGACTGTTCAGGTATATGGTGAGCGACTCATCAACGTCGTTTGCGACGATGCCTACTGCGGGGAGCCGGCATGCCAGACGGCGGCCCTGATCTTCCTGGGCGCTTTGGTCCACATGGACAGCCAAGAGCGAGAGAGCTATATTGTCGAGACGCTTAACAAGCTGAATTTTATCGGTATTCTCATTGACTCTCTACGAAATATCATGAAGGAGTGGCATGATGTCTTTGCTTCTAGTACGCCCCCCCTTTTCCAATCAGAGTTCTAAAGCACTTCTTAGATACTCATGCTAACAATCCTCGTGTCTAGACAACACTGATCAGCAAAACTTCCAAAATGCCCGCCTCTCCATCATCCTCCAGCTGGCCCAGTCTCGCACCGGTGCCAAGTACATCCTCCACGCCAACCTTTTCCGCACCTTGGAAAACTCTGGTCTCTTTGCCGCCGACCCTGAGCTGCAGATCGACGCAGCAAACCCTCGCGCCCTGGAGCAGCACTACGACCTGCTTGCCAGAGTTGTCCGTATCATTGGCGCAGCCATCCTCAGCCGCGGGAATAACAACGTGGCGCAAGGACGCAAGTTCCTGACGGATCACCGCATGCTTGTCAGCCACGCTTTGAAGCGCAGCGCCGGCATTGGCACCGGGAATGAGGACCATCGCCTAGAGGAGCGGATTGAAGAACTCGCCGACGCGCTGGTGGTGGTCATTGCTGCAACAAGCTTCTTGGAAGTAAGCCAATTCAAGCCATTGAGGCCTTTTTTCTTTTCTTTTTTGGTCTTCTTACTTTTTGAGAGAATTATGTCGAAGTGCTAACCTTATCCTCTCCCTAGTTTGAAAATGATATCCTGCCAGAGCCCAAGCAGCTTGACCACCCGCTATTTCATTAGGCGAGAAGCGTGAGAGAGGATCTGGGTTTTTATTAAGGTTTTTTTTTTTAGAAATATGTAAGGCATGATAATGGCAAGGTGCTTTGTATTTTTGTGGTTTTTATTTTATTTTGAGTTGCTGCTCGTTTTTCTTGAATGAAGTAAGAAAAGATGGGCGTTTGCATGGAAGGGATTGCGCAGACATGACATGAATCATACATGATTCATAGGAATGCAGTAAGTAGCAGGAGCAATTGTGGCGGTAGAGAAAGAGAAAGCAAGTCGTCTAGAGACAATAGATGTCTATACCTAGTAGTAGCTTTATCAAGATGCAGTCACAGATGGTGAAACATGTTGATATGGTATGCTTTAGTTATCACATGCAAACTTCAATCACTTTTCATGATAAATTCACAGGCAAACGTCTTACGAAAGGATGACCAAAAATTGGATTGACTGCAAATTTAGTATATTTTTCTCTTTTTTTGTAGTGATGGTAACGCTATATATAAAGAGGTCATATGCAAGCCTAAATATTTATGCGAATGCAATCGAGAGTCTAGCTAGCGGCTTCTGCTGCAGTGGGGAATAGAAGAGGGGCAACAGTTCTTGATATATATTGCGTCTGTGCCCTTGAGATGTATCGCTGGAGTCGTGATATTGTTGTCGAATGATATATGAAAGTAGTTCGGTTACGGCGAGACGGATGAAAACGGCGCCGTTTGGTGAGGTATCCGTACAAACAGGGAGTGGTATCATGTTCGTAATGCGTTGTTAACAAAAAGAAGAAAGAAAGTAAAGCACGGCGTTATTACTCCATGGCTTGGGCTTTGCGTTTGCCTTGGCGCGTTCTCGTCATCAGTTTGAGCTCCAGCGGCCAGTATCCTTTTGTCTTGGTTGAGTAGTTTTCGCGAGGCTTCATGTCGATCTTGGATCTGCACATGGGACATTTGCCCCTTGTTGATTCGATGCTAAGCGAGGAGTAGAGGCACTGGGCACAAAATAGGTGCCCTAGAGGACTTGTTAGCAGTCCGTGTGACGTTTGTGTCTATAGCTTGTAGCTTCGAGGCGAGGCGCAACTTACCACAATGCGTGAGAGTCAACCCCGTCACGTCGTCCATGCATATTACGCACTGGAACGCGGACAGTTTGACTCTGTTATCCACCTCTGGCTTTCTGAGCTCCTCAGGAACGTCGTTAACTTCGGTGAGATCGATCGTAGTAAAGTCCTCGTTTTTCAAATCAGAGCTCGACCCGGCTCTCGGGGGCGTGGAGCCAAACAAGGGCCAGTTTTCGCCGTCGTCGTCATCTATCACAGTCTCTAGGGATGTGGGTTGAGCGGCAGAAGTCGAAACCCTCCGCCGTTTGCTGGCATTTGGAGTAGAAGCTGACGGGTCGTGAGCTTCGGGCGGCTGAAGCCGGCTGCGTGTCGATCGTCTTGATGCCGGAGGCATGGTGGCGAATGCGGAGAGAGAAGACGGGTTGGCGGTATCGGCGATGGGCAGCGGGAAGCCTGGAAAGCCGTCAAGCTCGTAGAAAAGGTCGTCGAGGGCACTGTTGTCGCTATCGAAAGCGGCTTCAGCAGAGTTTGAGGGATGAGCGAAGCCTTGGCCAGAGGCTGGAGGTGAGGCAGGATTCTCGGCCGTGGCGCTAATCCGGCTAGCGGATGCTGCTGTCGGCGCGCGGGCGTGATGGGGGTGACGTGAAGGAGGCGCTGCGGACGCCGAGGAGGAAGCGGAGGCGGCTTGCGAAGCGGATGCTGGTGTCGCGACTGAGGCCGGAGGTGGCGCAGGAGGGGTGCCGGAGTCGAAGGGGAAGCGAAGGTCTGGAGAACGTCGCGGCGGCCGCGACGGTGACTGGAGCAAGGGCGGCTGCGAAGTGAAGGGCGTGAAGGAGGAGAAGTCGCTCAGGTTAAAACCAAAGGCTCTGGCAGCAAGGACGCCGATGTTTGGAGCGGCAGAATCATCCTGCAGCCAGTCGGTCGGCTGGTCGAGCTGGCTCCGGTAGGTGGACCAAAAGCTCGTCGACTGCGGGCCAAGCAGCAGCGGATGGCGGCTGAAGGGCGAGTTGAGGGGCGAGTAGGGATCAGGCTGCAGCGTGGTGAGGCTATCGAGCGAGACTGGAAAAGGTGGCCGTGGAGAGGCAAATTCGGAGAGGCGTGAGTGCGAGTGTGAGTGTAAATGCGAGTGCGAATGTAGATGTGAGTGTAGATGCGAGTGTGAGTGTGAGAGTGGTCGCTCCGACAGAAATCGGCTGAGTGGCGAAACCTGAGGCAGCGGCGGCAGAATCGGGCGGGCGGTGGAGGCGGAGGAGGGAAATGGTGAGGCAGCAGCAGCAGCAGAAGCAGAAGCCGATGCAGAGGCAGTGGCAGCGGCTGTAGAGGCAGAAGACGCCGATGATGCAAATGCAGAGGCGGAGGGAGAAGCAGCCGCGGGAGACGCCGGAAGTGGTGAAAAGGGAAAAGAGAGTCGCTGCGGCGGCGCGGTGGATGATGAAGCGGTAGAAGAACCAGAGGAAGGACTAGCGGCTGAAGTTGAAGTTGAGGATGAGAACAGAAAAGCCGCAGAGAGCGCAGGCGGCCGCGACGAGCGATGAAAAGGCGACGAAGTTGATGCTGATGCTGATATCGAGGAGGCTGATATCGATGCTGGTGTATGTTGTGTCTGTGTCTGTGTCTGTGTCTGTGTCTGCGTCTGTGGTTGTGCTGATGGCGGCAATGTCGATGCCGATGCCAAACCCCGAGCCAGAGTCGACGATTCCAGGCCCAAGTCAAAGCCAGAGCCCGAACCAGATGTCCGGCGTGGAGCCATTGATTGACGCATTCCTTTGACGAATGGCCAGACAAAGGAAAAAAAAAAAGACGGACCAAGATGGAGGAATGCCAGACAAACGCCAGCGAGGTGCAGGCCAGAAGGGCAGCAGGTGGGAATACAGGCTCTCGGATAGATGGGTGCGAATAATCAATCACCGGATATCATGTGCGCCAATCCTTGCATCGTGGCATATCATTGTCTTTCTATCTCGACAGCTAAGCACGGAGGGGGGGCTGAAGGGCTTTAAGTTCAGACGGAGGAAATGTTAAAGAAGAGAAGAGGCACCATGATTCCTAGCATCAAACACCAGGGCTTGGAGGGTAAAAAGCAAAAAAAAAAAAAAAAAATTAAAAGAGAAAGGAAGGGAAAAAAGAGAGACAGTTAAACTGAGGCGGAGGTGTGGTAATACAGGCGTAATGTCGACCACGGGTTCGCCGAGGCTGGCTGTTGCAGCCGCACCGAGTCAGAGCCCGGGCCCCAGAGCTAGTGCTTGGAGGGAAATGAAGGGAAAAAAGAGGCACAAGAGGCAATTGGATTGGGCTGCATGTCTCAGTCTCGGTCTCGGTCTCGGTCTCAGGCTTGTTTGTTGATTTGCCTGCTGTACTTTTGATAGGCGTCTGCCGAGTCTTGCCGGGGGATGGAAACTAAGTGCGAGACCGAGCCCCGGAAGGGGAAGAGAAAAAAAGAAAAAGACAAGGTGATGATGGAATTATTAGGTGAGGATTAGTACTCGTATTTGCTTAGTACAGGCCCGGGGGGGATTGTATTAGTCGTCCATGGCAATGGCTCCTACTAATGCCAAGTTACTGGCTGGGTGCTCAGTGATGAAATTATAAAAGAAAAAAGCAGGTGTACAGATATCAAGATAATCAGGCAGTGGTTGGTACCTGTATTGAAGAGGCCATACCAGGTATTGATATTTGCTTTTTATTCCTCTGCGGTATCACTTAGTACCTTAGTAGTACTAAGGTAGATGAATCCGTACATGTACTCCGTATGTACTTTGCAATTTGCCGCCCTCTCGCTTCATCGGTCCAGTCCACCGCCTGCCAAGACAAGCCCTGCATGTTTACGTGATTTCCATCTTCAACTTACCCATTTGCAGTTCCCTTCGTCAACTTTCAACTCTCCAAATTCCCTTTCGACCATCAAACTCGCTGCTTGCCTCGATTCACGACTGCTGTTTACCGCACATGGCACGTCTTGCCAGTGGCGCCACGACTGCCGGCCGCTTATATCACGACATGCTGGTCTTATTACTCGTAACATTACGGCATCTTCCGCGGACCAACTAGCAAGACAAACAGCCGCCGCCTCGCCGATTCGCCTGTTTGCTTGTCCAGCTGCGGCTGAATGAATGGCCACAGCATGCAGCCAAGCCCCCCCCCCCTTTCGATGTTTCAATACTCGCTGAGCCGCAGCGCTGTGGTGGAAGAAGGGGTCACTGCACGCTCAATGCGGCTCGGCTCTCCATCTCTGTTACCCGCCGTCTTTTTGCTTTTGTTTGTTGAAATGTGATGTGATGTGATGGGCAGCATCTCGTCTTCCCCCATGCTTTGTGAGTGATGATGACCTGGCAGTGACAAAATTAGAATTGATGCCTGGATACATGATATCCAAGGCCCCTTGCGCCCAATTCCTTTGCTGGCCAACAACTTGGGACCAACCACCAGCCCAACCCCCTTTGCATCTCCCCCTTGTGGTGCAATCTTTTGTCACACCTTGCCTATAAACGCACACAGGCCCTCTAAATCATTGGCCAATTGCGAGGTATTGGCAATTGGTACTCCGTACTCCTGGAAACTCCTCATCACGGCCAATGCGCGCGCCCTGCAGCTCGCCTCGCACATTGACGGCTCTGCACGAACAAGTCTGCTGATGCCTCGCGCAAGGGAATCTCATGCCAATACCAACACCTGTGCCATCGTTCTTTGTCTTCTGGCCCATTGCCCCCGGGCTTCTGCTCCAATTGTACGAGCTTGGACTCCAGAAAAACGCCTTTGCTTCCAACCTGATGATGTGGCTGCATTCCACGGCGAGCACGCAAGATCCGGGCTTAGCAGGTCATTGATAGGAATCCAGCAATATCGTGCGCATTGACCGCAAAGCCTTCAATTCCATATACGCCCGAGCTCAGCAATTCTCCTTGCCGCAACGTTCACTCTACAGGATATGAGGTAGGATAATCGGCACGCGTACTTGGTTGATAATTATGAAGAAGGGCATTGCTTAACCTTGTAACTGGATTTAAGGACTGGTTGTCAGTATACCCAACAAATTACGATTCAGAGTGCACGTATAGTAGCCACTCAAGCATCAAAGGATAAGGGATCTATCACATTTAGTATCTAATTGATCATACCAGACTAATAAGACGCTGTATGAGCGGAAGTGAGATAGCCAACCATCAGGTGTTGACAAAAAGAAGGCATCCGTCGCACAGTAAGATCCCCGTTATCGAACCTGCAATTAGGGGCATAAACAATGAAAACAAAAAGAAACAAACCAACCAAGATAGATACCAAAGAAAAAACAAACACACACACATAAACACAGTCAGGAAGATGCCCCATCCCCCCCATCTTCATTATCCTTCTTTCTCTTAGTCTCACACTCCACGACAATTCGAAGGCCCTCGTCAATGTCCAGCAACTCTTCCATCACCATTTCCCGCACGTCTATGATGCGTTTTATTAAGATCGCGTCTATCCGCTGACAGCGGAAACATGGGTCAAACCCATAGTCATCGTCGGAAATGGTGCCAACTTGCTGGAATAGCGAATACACTGTTCGAAATGCCAACTTCAGTGCAGTCATTCTTTTTGGAGCTGCTGGCGTTGGAGATGTCGGTTCTGGCGCCGATTCCGATACTGTCGCTGGTGTTGGAGTTTTCGGTTCTGGGTTTCTCGGTTCTGGGTTTCTTCGCTCTGGAGCTCTCGGTTCTGGATTTTGTTCTGGAGTTTGTGGCTCTGGAGTTTTTGGCTCTGGAGCTCTCGGTTCTGGTTCGCCTGCCACCTTGTTGATATAAACCGTTTCCGATGTCGTTTCCGGTGTCGTTTCCGGTGTCGTCTCCTCGAGGCCATCCATCATTGCGTCTTCAGAGATAGCTTCGTAGGCTCTCACTCGTTCACCGTCGTCTGCTTCCTTTGGTCTGGTGTTTTCCTTGTCTGCTTCCTCCATTTCTGTCCTGTAGTCTACTGTTGCTGTTTCTGTTTCTCTTTCTGTCCCTCCCGGTTCCAGAGTCGTCCCTGTTGCTTCACCACTGACACTGGCATCTGCCTCTCCCATCTCCAATTCTTCAATCTCTCCACCAGACCTTTCTCTAACGTTTGCTTCGTCCACGGTTGTTACTGCTCCAGTTTCTTCCAGTTTTATTTCCATTCTTGGTTCAAACTCGGTCTCCATTCCGGCTCCAACTCCAGCTCTAGCTTGGACTTCTCTTTCGGCCCCGGCTTGAGTTTCGATTACGGCTTCTGTTTCCATCTCCGTGTCCCAACTCGCTTCCGCCTTTGCTTTAGCTCTGGCATCAGTGTTCACGTCTTCCACCTCGTCGCTCATTTTCACACTATACTCAGATCTTGGAGGCGCCTTCATGCGATATTCTAGCCACTGCTCAAACAATTCTTTCAGAAAGCCATCGTCAGAAGTGTCAGGAATGTGACCATCTGGAGCAAACCCAGTCAACGGTCCCGTCAAGCTCGGCGCCCAATCCAGCTGTGGCGGTACAGATCTCAGACCGCTATCAATAGGAAGCTCATTAATAGCCACATCGGGGTAAAGAGGTACTTCGATTGAGCTCTCGGAATCGCGTCTTCTTGCAAGGTATGTGTCTCCCCACTCCGAGATACTTTCCATGCAAGATACTTCAGAATCACTATAACCCTCGGAACTTGTATATGGCGTCCACATGATGATGTCGTCATCGTCAATGACTGTGAGGTTGTCCAGGGTACAACTCAAATCGGATGGTAGACCTTCAAAACTGTCCTGTGATGCCAAACTGTCTTGAGGTTCAAAATTGTCCTGTGATTCAAAAATATCCTGGGGTTCCAAAGTGTCTTGTGGTTCAAAACTGTCCCGTGATTCAAAACTGTCCTGTGATTCCAATCTCGCTTGGGCGGCTTCCAATTCTTCTATTGCAAACGTCGGCCAAATTTCCGGCATTATGCCTTCAGCAATCTCAGGATACAGTATTTCGATCAAGGGGCGACATTTCAGGTCGTCGTAGTCCATTTCCTCCTCCGTGACAGCCTTTATCCAGCCGCCTTTGAGCAACCTGTTTTTCTGTCGATAAAAGCATCCATCGTCGCTTTCTCTCTTTCTCTTTTCCCCCCTAAACCCTGAATATATCATAGCTGGCCCCCTCAACGGTTTCCATCTTGGGCCTTCGCTTTTCGGCACCGGAGGTTTAACGGCTGTATTCTCAGAATCAGGATCCGAATGAGGCTGGAGGAAATTAGAGAAGAATTTACGAGACTTTTCAATCAGACCCATGTTTTGTTTCCAGAGTCCAAGAGGCTGCCAGCCGGGTTTTATATCCCTCAAAAGCAGGGCGCCCGGTATATAAGGGCGACGGGTGATGTGCTTGCTCGATCTCATATTGGCTTCTTTGGTCGATGCTGCATAAAGCGAAGTATATGATCGAGGAGAGTTGAAGACATCATTCTCAACAGTCGCTTCGAATAATTTACTCGAGTGCGTGCTGCTGCTTTCAGCGCTTTTGACATGCTCGTCACCTTTCGATCACTCAAGCATGCCATATGCATTGACCCGCTCAAGAAAAAGAAGAAGAAGAAAGCACCGAAACAGCATTCTCATAGACAATTCAAGAATCAATAATGCCACTCTATTGTCCAAAAGCTCAATATATTTTTAGGCTGCAACGGGCCAAGTGAGTTTGACGATGCGTTATGTTGTATCGCCAACAAGTCAGCAGCTGCTTTCCATTGAGGTGGGCACTCTGTAACTTGCTCCCTCCAGATATATCCTCAGCGGACAGCTGCCAAGCTCTTTTCCCATATCCCAGATATATGCAGGTCAGCCAAACATCTTTAAACTCCACTGACAGTTGATTACAGCCGAAAAGAGGAGAAAATTGTGTTTTAATGGCCCAGAGGCCCTCCCTTTTGGACCACCTCACATTGCAGCTCCAACGCTGGACACGCAAAATGCAGCCGATTTAGTTAGGTTGCTTTTTTTCCCTTACTGAAACCGAATAAAAATTCAACCGTGTTATACATCCCTATTTGCTTTCCTACATACCCAGTACCTATAATCTTGATAGGCTTCCGTCTGAAGATTCTTCCAGCCTCACGGTATGATGGAGCAGCCCTTGCCCAAAAGCCACGCCCAAGTACTAGGTGGTTGTAATGTCCTTACAGAGGTAGGAATTGAATACATCGTCACGCATATACCTACTCGCAATAATATTTCTCCCCCAAGACCACATCTCCGTCGATACCCCAGATATCATCAAACACGAAAAGGTGCCCGATATATACTCAGACAGCAATGCACAATAGCAACTTCCCAGTCTAAACAAAGCAATCACTCTCATGGATGCCATCTCAGGGGAAAGTATCATCACCGAGACCTTTCGCAGTTGTTCCACTCATGTCTCTTGTAACCGATTCTCTCCTCTAGCGTTGGTAGCACCAAGGTCTGGTGATCATACGTAAGAGAAGCATGATGACCAAAACACAAAGCTGCATCAGCAACAGCCAGGGTCTCGTCATATATGATACCAGAAGCCCCCAAGACATTTCAAGCCACGCTACAAGGTTCAAAACACAATCACTACATAGGCCATTTTTTAAAGTCTCGAATCGTTTTGATATTCATTCATCTACTGCACTGAGCATTGTTCATGTCGTACATATCTGCGTGTCCGACCTTGGGACTCCGTATTTCATCCCCTGCATTCCCCCCCGTGACACTGCGTAAATGAAAACAAACAACCCTCTAGAGTCTCATCACTAAAATGAAAATATCAAACAAGAGTAACATGGAAGAGAAGAGTGTGGTCCTGGGTAATACACCATGAGTAACCGCAATTAGATACAAACTTTTATGAAACAAAATATGAATTCGTCCTCTCCCGAAATGAAAGGCTGTGTAATGCATGCACTTTCTTCTGTCTATGTGACCAATGAACGCCAATAGATGGATAGGGCAGCTTTTTGCTGTCCGGATATCTCATGCGCAAAAAAAAAATTTAAAAAGCAGAAAAGAGGGGAGAAAGATGCTAGTTGTTCTTGGCCAGACTCTGGAGCTTGACAAGCTCAGCGTAGTGGCCGTCCTTCTTCATCAGCTCAGCATGAGTACCAGCTTCGACTATGCGGCCCTGATTGAAGACGTAGATGACATCTGCCTTTTGGATCGTGCTGAGACGGTGGGCCACGGCAATGGTGGTACGGCCCTTTGCAGCCTTGTCCAAGGCAGCCTGCACAACGTGTTCAGACTCAGAATCCAGAGCAGAAGTCGCCTCATCAAGAAGAAGGATCTTGGGGTGGCGAATAAGGGCTCGAGCAATAGCAATACGCTGTTTCTGACCACCAGACAACAGAGCTCCCTTGCTACCGACAATGGTGTTAAACCCTTCGGGTAAGGACGTGATGAATTCATAGATGTTGGCCTCGCGACAAGCCAATTCCACGGCGTCGTCTGTGATATCTGGGTCCGCAGTTCCGAGCAGAATGTTCTCTTTGATAGTTCCTTGATACAACGTCGGCTCTTGGCTAACCAGGGCAATGTGGGATCGGTATTCGTTCAGGTTAAGCGTGCTGATTTCTTTGCCATCAATGTACACACCACCAGTTAATGGGTCGTAGAATCGTTCCAAGAGGGCAATTGTAGTACTCTTGCCGCAGCCAGAGGCACCAACTAGAGCAACGTACTGTCCAGGCTGGACGGTCAAGTTTAATCCTCGCAAAACTGGCTGCTCCGGGCGGGTTGGATAACGGAAGTGAACATCGCGGAATTCAAGGCTGCCCTCGACCTCGGGCAACGGCTGGCCTTGCTCTGACCAGGTGTCGATGGTGGGCTGACGATCGAACAGAACCTTCAGCTCCCTAGCGGCGTGATGAGCCTTGCCCATGTCGGGGGCGAAGGAGAAAATGGAACCAGCCGACTGGGCGCCGAAAACGACAGCCATGAAGCAGAGGAAGAACTGGAAAAGGTTATATTCGCCCTTTCCAATCAGGGTACCACCGTACCAGAAACCCAATGCAAAGACCAAAAAGTTCAACGATTGCGAGGCAGCGTACAACAAACTGGATTTCAGCACCGATCTAAGACTGCGTCGTTGCTGCTCAACAAGCGAATCGTGGTACAGCTTCAAGACGTCTTCTTCACGAGTGAGGGCAGCAACAGTCCGGATAGCAGAGATGGCCTCGGAAGCAAAAGTTGCCGACGCAGCATAAGCGGCCTTGGAGCGACGCTGGAAGTGAGCAAGCAGCCAAAACCGGAAAAATCCGCATCCCAGCAAGATGGGAATGCAGGCAGTGCAAACGAGCGAGAGCTTCCATCCGATCGAAACCGACAGGACGATGGCGACAATGAGAGTTGTGGACATCATGAGCAACGTACCGAGAGTGGCACCGCTAAGGCCAGCAACATGGGTTGTCTCGGTGGAGAGGAACGACGTTAAAGCACCAGCGGTATTCTCATCCCTGTCAAAGAAAGCAACATCCTGGCGCAGCATGGCGCGGAAAGCACGGTCTCGAACGCGGTGGACAAGGCGTTCGGAGCAGATGGCAAACAAGACACCCTGGGTTGCAAAGGCAAAGAACTGGACAAAGGCGAGCATCAAGTACATGGCGCTCCAAAAATCGGAGTCTTTCTTGACGTGGTGCGCGTTCGCTGGAGTGATGGGCTGCGAGAGAGTGACGATTTGTTTGGCGAAGAAGACTGCAGAGGTTGGGTTACCGCCACCGCAAATGGTAGAGAAGAAGAGGCCGACCAGCATTAGTTTCCACTCGGGGGCGTTGAAGGCAGCGATGACCTTGATAAGAGTCCACAGGCTGTACTTTTGTTCCTCCTCTTGCTTGCGCTTCTGAAGGGCAATGCTCGAGGCCGACTTTTGCGTAGCAGATCGATCCAGCTTAGCGGCGATGTCATCATCAGGGTCAACCGTGTACTCCTCCTTGTTGGTGGTCAGCTTGCGGATAAGCTCCTCCTTCTCGGAAATCTCCTCTTCCTCTTCAGTGTTCTCTTGAGCGACAGTAATCTTCTGGGCTGAAACAAGGTTGTAGTAGGCACCTTGCTTCTCAAGCAGCTCATCGTGGGTACCTTGCTCAACAATGCTACCTTGGGACATGACGACGATATTGTGGGCATCCTTGATAGTGGATAACCTGTGGGCAATGGTAATTGTGGTTCGGCCCTGAGAGGCAGCTTCCAAGGCAGCTTGGACAACGCCTTCAGACTTGGTGTCGAGAGCAGATGTGGCTTCGTCTAGCAGTAGAATCTTTGGGTTTGACACGACGGCACGAGCAATTGCGATACGTTGTTTCTGGCCACCAGACAAAAGGAAACCGCGTTCACCAACGTTGGTCTCGTATCCTTCAGGGAGGGCAGAAATGAAGTCGTGAGCGTTGGCCTTAGCAGCCGCGGCCATGACGAGCTCGCGCTGCTTCTCCTCGGTCGCATGTTCGTGTTCCGTTCCAATCAAGCCATGGCGAATATTGTGATAGATGGTCGTTCCGAAGAGGGTTGGTTCCTGGCTAACAAGGGCCATTTGCTGGCGCAGCCATTTCAGGTTGAGGGTGCTAATGTCATGGCCATCCAAGTAAACGGTGCCTCCGACAGGATCGTAAAATCGTTCAACGAGACCAACAATAGTACTCTTACCAGATCCGGAAGCACCAACCAAAGCAGTTGTTTTGCCAGCAGGGATCTCAAGCGACACGCCATTCATGACCTTGACTTCGGGTCGAGAGGGATAAATGTGCTCAACGTTTTCCAAGCGAATGTTGCCCTTAAAGTCAGCAAGTTTCTCACCCTTGTCGTCTGAAGGGTCGAGCGGAGAGATTCGATCGATGGTGTTGAAGATCTTGGCAGCTGCTGCAAGAGCAGTGGTGAAAGCCTGGATGTTGGGGGTGACGTTGCCGAGTTGGAAAGCACCAATCATGACGGACATCATAATGGTCAGGATTTTGGACAATGGGACAATTCCTTCAATGATGAACTTGCTGCCTTGCCAGAAAGCCAGACCGTAATTCAGAAACAGGATAAGCATCATGCCGGCGATCATGACGCCCATAGCAGACTTGACCCGAACTCCGTAGTATTCAGCCTTCCCAAGGTGCTTATCATACTGCTTGGCAAGGCGATCTTGGGTTCCAAAAGCAATAGCATTCCGAACTGAGCTGAGAACCTCATCAGCCAAGCTGCCGCCCTGAGCAAACGCTTCGAGAGAAGCTTTGTTGTTCTTGAGCATAAGACGGCCGCCACTGCCAACGTTGAGAAGCAAGGCGAAGACAGTAGAGGAGAGGATAAGAGTCAATTTCCAGTAATTAACAAAACCAATGATGAATGCAGTGAAGAAAGTAGCCAGAGCTGCGAGGGTAAGGGAAACCTTTTCCGAAATACCATCCTGGATGAGGTTGGTATCAGCCGTAATGCGTGTGGTGACTTCACCGGCACCGATCTTGTCGAAATAGCCAATGTTTTGGCGCATGCAGCTCTGTAGGTAGTGTTCGCGGATCTTGGCAGCAATATGCTCACCAGTGTAAATGAAACCAACGGTGCAGATGTAGGTGACGACGAAGTCTCCAATGGCCAGATAGACGAAGTAGAGGACAAAGTGGCTCATTTCATTGATGAACTCATCATAGGACATGTTACCGCCGCTATAAAAGTATGACTGAAAGGTATTTTGGAGTCTACCAAAGATGATAGTCATCATGGGAATGGCAGCACCAGAAGCGATGGCACAGAAGGACGACACGAAGATGATGGCCAAATCGGTGCGGGAGGCATATCGATAGACGGCTTTGATTCCGGCCTTGATCTCCGGGGTGTAGACCTGACGCTTCAGGATCTCAGCCTGGTTGGGAGGCAGATGAGCGTAAAGCTCATCGATGTCGTCGGACTTGGGAGGAGGAGGAGCAGGTGGCTTGGAGTCGATCTTTTTCAGGTCGATTTCCGCCTCCTTGCCATGTCTCGATGAAAGCGTGGCATCGAGATCTGAAGAAGCGCTGTGGCTAGAGGTCGGTACTGATTGCGCGCCCATGGGCGACTTTTCCGACATGTCGGCGGTCATCGTCTCAATTGCCGCGCCTGCCACAGGCGGGTAGACGGAGAAATGGCGGCTATTCGAGAGAGAGGCGAATTATGCCGGTTCGAGATGTGCAGCTCAGTTCGATGCAGCCAAGGATCGGGGCCTCGCTCTACCGACCGGGGGGAGACGAGATGAGCAGCGCGTCACTCCAGCAAACGAGAGTGAGTCGATGTTGCGCTGCAAGATCAAACGAGATGTATCGTATGGGAAAAAGAAAGGGAAAAAAGGAAGACAAAACAGCTGCGCCCCTGCGGATATGGCAAGGGTGGTGTCTTGAATTATGGACGATGGCCTTTGGAACAGACAAGAAGCAAACAAAAGGCCAAGGTGGCGAGGCGCCTAAAGATATAGCGAAGCTCGAATCCAGAAAGCACGGAGGCAGCAACTACCTAGATTATAAGAAGGCATCGATTCGGCACGGCCCCACCCAGCAAGTGAATAATGAAGCAGAGTCGGAAAGAGCCAAAGCCGGTGCCTGCTGCACCACACACGACATGCACGATTCCTGGCCCGCGACTCACAGTTGCGATTATTGCCCAAACAGCATTAGCGCCCTTCGCACAGAGTACGAAATTCCTGGTCCGTTTCCTTCGATGCTCGTACAGATAAGGTAGGTACACGTACAACCCCCGTAATTGGGACAGAAATGCCACGCATTCCAGGATATAGCGAGCCCATGCGTTCGGGGGTGGGAAGAAAAAAGTCCTTAGGCTACTCCGAGCTGGGATACGGGATTGGGCTGGGCCCGACGAACCTAGCGCTGGCGAGATTGAGGGCCGCCATTTGGCACTAGAGGCTGGAAATAGGAGGAAACATGCAACTCCACTGCGCTGGTACGATGCGATACGATCCATCGCAGGTATGGATGTTTCTCGCTTATTGAGGGGAACAGCGCCAGGAATTCTACAGTAGGTAGGCGCCGCATCACGGAGGAGACTCGTTCAACGTGTTTCTCCTTTGCGCAACGCAGCGGTGTCTTTTTCTCTGTCCGCTTTTGCCTATCTGCAGGGCCTCGTTGCCGGGGCCGGGTGAGGGATTCGGAGTTGTTTGAGTGCGCTTGCGTGTACGAAGTACGACGGAGGTATGTACCGGTACAGAACGGAAGTACCCATTTCTGGCAATACGTGTAATTCATTTGGTCAGGCAGCTTCTCCCCGGCCAATTAATTGAACGGGCGACTAGACCGAGTCCACCAGCGCAACAGGCTTAGAGGCAGTTGTTGCGGGCGACAGTGGGGGAGACCTTGTACAGCTTCAGATGAAGACGAGACGAAACCTGGCGAAAGAGATTGGATTATAAGAATACTACTACATACAAAGCATCCGACCACGTCATGTCTCATGCTGCCGGGCCATGTTTGAGATTTCCACTCACTCTCAACGGTGATCGTCTTCGAAATGCAAGTAAGACACCATACACATTGCTTGTATTCGTAGCGACGGCGTCTGCTGTGGCCCGTATCCAGTCTCCAGTCTCCAGTCCTCGCCGCGCGAGTGCGAGTACGCGTATCTCGCTCACTACTTGCGAGATTCGAGGCATCTTGCCGACACAAGTACAGCAACGTTGATACCGTGCTGAGAACAAAGGGTAGCACATGTGCAACCAGTGTTGTGCCATGCTTGATGAGTTTTCGCGAAGTACAACGAGTTGCTGCATGTTCTATTCGCCACTAACAGTTGCATTCATTCACCTATCCTCTAACAACCACCACCTATGTAGGAACTTCTGGTAGATACCTTATCTCCGCCGGAGTCGGCAAGCCTCTGCTTTTATGCAGCAATATTACCAGCTTATCCTGCTTGCACAAATCACCACGGCACCGCCCGCATCCGTCCTTGCAGTTGTGCGCAAAGAGGTACTGGTACATACCTAGGTTAGAGGTAGTACCTTTGAAGAGAGACAAACAAAGCCCACCAGCCTCGAGGACGTCATCCCCCTGGCGACGATCAATTCAATCTCACGTCAACCCATTTCTTCTAAGATGGACAAACAACGAACAAAAATAACAACAACATACTGCAGTATCATTTCCTCATTATTACTTTTTCTTTAATTCTGTTCCCCCTTACTTGTATTAGGTAGTTGACTCATCGCCCTAGTGCCACCAACGTTTGCTACCTAGTACCAACCAACTATGGAGCACTGTTTGCGGCAATGACTCCTCGTTTGGCGCATCCAATCCTTCGAGCCTCACCGGGGCGCTACCCGACTCCGAATCCCGCACGCGCCACGATGAAAGTGGTGGCGCTTCTCGAAGGGCTTTTCTCCGACTTTGCGAGCAGCTGAGGCAGGGGCCCATGACAAAACATATCGTGTTCCCCCGCCACTTTAACTAGCAGAGCCCCTACTTTGCGATACGGTGGAAGCTTTGAACCCCGACCCAACGGCGGCTGGGACATGTCGCATTTTATTCAGCCTTTTCCAGGGTGCTTAGTGATGCCATGTGCTTCTTAGACGCTGCAAGACACGTTTTGACGTTCCATCACTATGTGGTCAAGAGGACATGCATGATATGGCCCTTTCTATTACCTGCACATCAGAAAGCGAAAATAACATATTTATCCGCTACATCATGAGGAATTGTCAGCTGACGTTAGTACCTAAAGGTAGATTTGCAACTCTCGCACTTCAGAACGTAGCCGAAATCCAGACCGCCAGCACGAATAGGAGGGGCGCCATCCCTTACTTCAAGGTTACTGCACCATGCGGTGGATGATAGGGGAGTCGAACTGGCAAAAAGCTTGTTTATGTGCGGCGGCCAGGGAGCGAAATATCACATATATTTTCCGACCACCGAGTATGGTTTACGTGGTCATGCGTTTATTTCCCGTTCCGTTGCAAGGAACTATTGACTTCTACAGTATGGAGTAGTACCGTATATACCTTAGGCAGATGAATAATACCTGTGAATCATTTGAATACCACTGATCAGTTAAGAAGAGCTGCTGTTGATTTAATGCTTCGCTTGCATCATTCAAGTCAACTAAAGCCTAATTTCCCTCGAGATAATCAATCATTGCTTTGCAGGTGGTAATAAACGTTCGTTTGCTTTTCGTTGTTAGCAAAGGGCTTAGTGCCATGTCCCCCTGCTATGCGAGCCCGAATTCCGACGGCATAACCCCGTTACTCATCTAAACCGCTGAATCCCGACATTACCAGACAGCCAGCAGCAGAAGGCCAACCCAGCGACAGCCATGTACTATGCAAGGATCGAGTGAAGATTATGTTTAAACTGCCGTATCAGGAGCGTGGATCAATCCTTCGGTCGGGGTGCTTTTACAGTCCGGCTCTCGCGCGGATTGGTGCAACGGCAGCATATTTGTACTTCGTACTGCGTAAGTGGTAATGGCTCGTCATCCTTCTCCGAATGACTCAACATAGCTCTAAAGGTAGTCCCCCAAAATGGCCTTCTCTTTCATTTGTCCGTTATGTATGCCCTCTTGAGTTTATTTACATATTCAGACGAACGTCTTAGTGCCGAATGAGTAGAACGCAGAATAGGCATCAACTCACGATCAAGAAGATGCGCCACGTAATAATACCCAATGTCTCAACCTCGCCGCTAGCCCAGGGTGAATACGACCGAATACGCTTCCCACTCTCTGTATGTACTGATTGGCGGCGGTCGTCCTGTTTACGGCCCCGTCCGGGTTCTTAGCATTGCCGACATCCGGAACACCTACCCGAAGTTCATATCAACGAGATAGTTTCGTAATGATATGCTTCAACAACCATCTCATGATGAGACGGTTCGTCAGTTGTAGTTTGGATCTTTGAAGAATGCTGGAGACACCCATACTTGGCATCCAAACTGGAACCAATGGTTTCGTGGTCTAGTTGGTCATGACATTTCGTTAACAACATCTGTTGACACCACCGAAAAGGTCCCCGGTTCGGGCCCGGGCGAGATCATTCTTTTTCCTTTAATGTAGAATTTGAAATATTTTTTGCATCGTAAATCATATTATTTAACTTTTTTATCTTATTTTCGGTACGAAGGGCCGGAGATCGCACATGGGGTACACATAATACTAGGTATAGGTACTTCGTAAAACTGCCTGGCCTCCTAGCCAGCATCAGAATGTCTAAACACCATACCTTTCGGTCTTCACGGGCACTTGAAGAAGTGCAAAGCCACCTAGAATGAGAATATAGGGGTTAGTGGTATTTGCCATGAGGTAAAGGGCGTAAATGGGGCGTCCGGAATCTGTAATATCTGATGGAGAAGCATCACGCCCCCTGAATCGGACGAGATTACACTGTCACCAGCCCTTTGAATTCGCCACGCGAGTGAGAACACGGGATTCGGGGATTTGGACAATGCTCGACTAGTCTACGATGACAGTGGAAGGGATTCAGCGTTTGAGTGATGTTGATACGTGGGATATTGCATCCGTTACATTGTTGCCTGACCCCCCTTTATTTCCGGCGACCGCAAATTTTGATGCCTAAAATCAAGTTCTTCTGGTGTCATTATCGAAAAAAGCTACCTGATTCATTTGCCAATAAAAAAAGAGGAAGACAAATCAAGCATCGGAGGCATGATAACAACCCGAGTGCGCATTGTTGAGCAAATCACAGCTACATAAAGTGTTCTCACGGTCTAACCGCCAGGATTTCAAATATTCGCGGTTGACTCACTCAGCCCGTGGAAAGGGGGCGCATCCCACTCGCTCGGCATGTAGAAGGATTGTATCATAACATTTTGAACCAAAACGAGAGAGCTTAAATCCGAGTGTTTATAGAAGGACGGATATAAACGCAGAGTGTAGTCCCCTCTCACTCAGTGCGGCCAATTTGGCTACAATGTGATCATTGAGTCATTGTCCGAGGCAGGAGTATAACCATGGTCTGTCTGCCAGAACAGCTATGTTGAATGACAAAAGGGTTGGACTCGAAGGTTCTCGTCCCTCATGTTGGTATCTACCTGTTCCTAGTTTACACAAGTCTCCGTAATTAGGTAGGTCTTCATCTCCTATACTTCCTGTCAAATTACCTCCATCGGCTGTGATTGAAGCTCGCCGCCAACACGTATCTAAACTACCTGCCTACACTGGAAAGATTTCTATCTCTCTAGTATCTACAAAATCATTGGCAGATTAGTTTATTTCGTACGGATGTGTATTTTTTCTACCGTCATATATAATGTATTTCGCTAGCAAAGCGATACGATGAGTCGTGCCGCCATTCGCCGTAGACGTTGCACACGGACGTACGCCTTTTATGAAGCAAAAGATCTCAAATGTGGCATGGCCTGTATTATTATTAGCTTTTTTACGGTTATTTGGAAACTACGAAAGTATGCCGTAATGATGAGAATAGGACCCAGCATGATATTTGGCGTTCGATAGTCCAGAGTCAAGGGCAAACTGGCAGATGTAAAAGGCTGCTTGGCTTGGAAACATAGGCGCCAAAAATAAACTTCTTCAGGCGGTGTGACATTTTGGCTTGAAGTGTTGCAAATCTATGTACTTGTAAAGAAAGAAGCGCTGTTGTGGGGCAGATTACATAGGTCCTAGGGTAGCAATTTACTCGGACAAAGCGACATGAGAACTTACCCGAGGGCAGTCCCAATAACTTGGCATAAAGTGCAATGCATAGGCAAATGTTGATATAAGATGCTTGAGATTGTGGGATAGATTAATAGCACATTGTGAGGGTTGGTAAAAGTTAGACTTGCGTTTTTTTTGCGCTTCATATTTCACATGGCCACTGAGAGCTAAAGTATAAGACGATAAAAAGGGTTTAATATTAAAGCTGCTTCAGAGCGGATATTCATTCTATTCAGAATAACCAAGTATCAAAAATTCGCTCCTATACAAGATGACTAATGCCAATAGTTCAATGATGTAGTCTTGCCACTCGTGTTTACCGTCCTGATGCGCGGCGATGCGGCGGTGCCAAGATTGATGGATCCAGCCCTACGGTGCCTGGAGATCTTGGAGATGGCTTCAGTCCTATATTTCCCAATTGGGACGTCGGACCAATGACGGGGGCCAAAAGCGGCGTTGGGCGAGGGGGCCGCAGCTACTGGCCTGGCTGCTGTAACACAGACAGCCTGATGCCACAATGGAGGATTTCAGCTGGGCCAATCTGGCTACATGTGTCTACTAGACTATAATCTCACTCTTTCCATCACCCAGTCCGCATAGTTAGTCGTTGAGTTGCTCTCTATATCTTTCTCCTGGAGCGCGTGAGCTTTAAAGCTTACAGTAGCATCAACATGACTGACCTTTGCGACTCGACGTCATTTTTGCCATCTCCGCAGTTGCTCTTGATAAGCTCAGCTCTCCCTTGCAAAGCATACGCCCCACCCCACTAAAATTCCTTGCGCCCTTGGGGACCGGCCATAGCGCAATTCTTTTCTCGTGAACGTGAACGGCCATGGACTTCAACTTCTAGAAGATCCTCGTCTTCTTCTGCCCTATTCATCGCTGCAAGACCAAACCACTCGGCGCTCTGTCGCGTTTCTTTAATGTCGTCCCAACACGTATGAGAGCACTCTACTCTGCCGCTGGCCAGCTCCAGCGAGCTCCAGTAGCGAGCTTCGCTCGGCTTGCTCGCCACCGAGGACGTCGCATTGCGTGGGAAGCGCAGTCGCGATGGCTCGCTGATGTGGTGCAAAGGGCTGAATCCAAGGATGCCAAGTCTCTAGCTTGTAAGATGCTTGCGACATTGTCTGCGTTGCGATTTCGACATTGGTAGCTGATCTGGCAATAACAGTGTCTTCCACTTCGCGATACAATGAAGTTGGTGTGCAGCAACTCAGCGATCACATCTTCCCCCAGATATTTCCTGGGGGCTCCAAACCGCCGCCTGAGGAGCTGGTAATGCTGTCAAGAGATCATTTGAAACGGCACGACCTCTATGGAAAGAACACGGATACCTCTGAACCTGTCGCTTTCGATCTGCCCGAACTCAAGGGCCAAACCCTCGACGAACATTTTCACAGGCTTGGGATCGATTGCGCCGAACCATATTTGCGGCTTGCTAAAGAATTTGCGTGTGCAAATGTCCCTCTCAAGCCCAAACAATGGGCACACCGAAGTGGCTGGACCAAGTATCACTCTGATGGGACACCACCGGAGTCGGTAGAATCCCCCAGCGAAGAGATGCTGTGTTTTGACACCGAGGTCATGTACAAAAACCACCAATTTGCAGTAATGGCTTGCGCAGTCAGCCCCACGGCATGGTACTCTTGGCTATCTCCTTGGCTACTGGGCGAGACCGACAACGAGCGACAACTAATACCGATAGGGGACCCAACCAAGGACCGTATTATCGTGGGACACAATGTTGGCTATGACAGGGCAAGAATATTTGAAGAGTACAACCTGAAGCAAACTAGAACTGGATTTCTGGATACCATGTCGCTGCACGTTGCTGTTAACGGCATGTGCTCACGACAACGGCCGACCTGGCAGAGATTCAAGAAAAATCGAGAGATGCGAGAAAGAGTCGCCAGCAAAGATCCTGATCACGGCATGGTTGAGCTTTTGAGCAATCCTAGCATCCACGAAGAGGAGGAGCTGTGGGTTGAGAAAAGCTCAGTCAACTCACTGCGGGATGTCGCCAAGTTCCATCTCAATGCCACCATCGACAAAAGTACACGGGATAACTTTGCCGAGACCGACCCCGAGGTCATACTGAAGAAGTTGGACCAACTTCTGGAATACTGCGCTGCAGATGTGTCCACCACTCACAGAGTTTATCAAATCGTTCTTCCCAGCTTCTTAAATGTTTGCCCACACCCAGTCAGTTTCGCTGCCCTGAGGCACTTGTCATCCGTTATTCTGCCGGTCAACGAGACTTGGGAGCAATACATCGCTAATGCCGATGCACTATACAATAACCTCCTTGAATCGGTCCAGAAGAGGCTGAAGGATCTGGCAGAGAAAGCTGAGGAGCTAAAGGGCAGCCCCGAGATTTGGGAAAAAGACCCCTGGATGATGCAACTGGACTGGTCAGTACAAGAGGTTAGAATGGTCAAAGGCAAACGCAAGAATGACCCACCAGTACCAGATGCAAGACAGAAGATGCCAGGGAAGCCGAAATGGTATAAAGATCTCTTTTCCAGTAAAGACGCTCCCATGAATCTGACGGTGCGAAGTCGCATCGCACCTTTGCTATTGAAATTGGCTTGGGATGGGCATCCATTATTCTGGTCTAACAAGTATGGCTGGGTGTTTCGAGTCAGCCCAACCGATGTGTCTGGTTACCTCGCAAAGAAGATGCCAGAGTGCGTCTTTGATGACTCTGACCCTGCCTTGCGCGCCGATTGGGGGCACTCATACTTTAAGCTCCCTCATAAAGATGGTCCCACCGCGCGCTGCTCAAACCCTATGGCAAAAGGATATCTCAACTATTTCGAAAATGGAACCTTATCATCAGAGTATGAGTATGCTAAAGAGGCACTGGAAATGAACGCCTCTTGTTCCTACTGGATAAGCGCGCGCGATAGGATAAGGTCCCAAATGGTGGTCTACGAAAACGACATACTCGCCGCTACAGAGGGTAAAGCGATGGAGGCTGGTGAAAAGCGGCAAGGCTTTATCTTACCCCAAGTTATTCCCATGGGTACGATCACTCGGCGAGCAGTTGAGAAAACCTGGCTCACGGCAAGCAATGCCAAGAAGAACCGTGTTGGGTCTGAGTTGAAATCGATGGTCAAAGCTCCAGATGGTTACTGCTTTGTGGGTGCCGATGTAGACTCGGAGGAGCTGTGGATTGCTAGCCTGATGGGCGATGCGACGTTCAAAATTCACGGCGGAAATGCAATCGGTTTCATGACGCTTGAGGGGACAAAAGCTGCAGGCACAGACCTGCATTCGCGGACAGCGGCAATCTTGGGTATCACTAGAAATGACGCGAAGGTCTTCAACTACGGGCGTATCTACGGAGCTGGGCTGAACTTTGCTGCCACTCTCCTACGACAATTCAATCCTGCACTCAGTGAAAGCGAGACAATGACGATTGCCCAGAGACTCTACGCCAACACGAAAGGCACCAAGACGATTCGCAGGGTCATAAACCAGCACAAATTCTGGAGAGGTGGGACGGAGTCATTTGTATTCAACAAACTGGAAGAGTTTGCGGAACAGGATTGGGCCCGAACACCGGTGTTGGGAGCTGGTATCACACAAGCGCTTATGAGCCGCTTTGTGAGCAAGGGTGGCTACCTGCCTTCCCGCATCAACTGGGCCATTCAATCCTCGGGCGTCGATTATCTCCACCTGTTGATCGTTTCCATGGATTACTTGATCCGCCGGTTCAACCTCGATGCTCGGCTGGCCATCACAGTCCACGATGAAATTCGGTATCTGGTGAAGAATGAGGATAAATACAGGGCTGCACTTGCGCTCCAAGTAGCAAATGTTTGGACCCGCGCCATGTTCGCGCAACAAGTGGGCATAAACGATCTCCCCCAGTCCTGCGCCTTCTTCTCTGCCATCGACATTGATCACGTTTTGCGCAAAGAAGTCAACATGGACTGCGTTACTCCAAGCCATAAAACCCCAATTTCTCATGGCGAGAGCTTGGATATCCAAACTCTATTGGACAAGGGCGCCGAGGCGATGCTCGACCCGTCCATCGTCCCAGATCCCAAGTTTGCTCCAAAGTTGGATGATATAGCATATACGCCGCGTACTCCAATAATGCAAACGATTCAAGAATCGTCGCCGAATAATATTTCGTTTATCAAAGCCCAGATTGTGAGCGATGATCAGGAGTTGCAGGATATTATCAATGATATGCGCAAGGCTACAACGCCGAAGTCTGCGACGCCAAAGTCTGCGACGCCAAAGTCTACAACGCCAAAGTCTACGACGCGGAGGACTCGAGCAGTGTCATTAAAAAATGTGCTTCCTTATCACTCAAAACCATGGTTAACACCTCTGGGTACGAGTGAACCTATCTCAGACTCTAGCTGGATTGGTTACAAGTATCAAGACGAAAACCAGAGTGGTAAGAGTGGAATGGCATGGCCTAAGCACTCCAAGGGCACCAATCAAAAGCCTAGCATCTCCCCAGGGTCATTTTAACAATACACAAGAAGAGTCTTTTTGGTGAGTGGGCATGAGACATGTACTATAGTGTTGAGATTACGATTACAAGTTCTTTTTTGTCCTTGTTGGATTACGTGGATAAAATTATTCTGGCTGTTACTGTTACGGCTTGGAGTTGGTTGTGTATGAGCAACGATGTTTTGTTTTTTGGGGCGCGGTCATGAATCTATGGTAAAAGGCTGTTCATGTATTTATATATCTGCGGTTATGAACGTACGAGTAGAATGATGAGAGTATATGCGCACATGTATTGTCAAGGATACACCAGTTCTGATGGACCCTATTCACTTTGTTCTACCAAATGAGCTGATAAGAGGACAACACCTGCACCGTAGGATATTTACTGGGACATTGTACAGAGAGTTACATAGATTCAAGCTGTAGATCCCTTGTCCAGCTGTATTTCGGGATCTGGCGTGCATATTAAGGTGGGTTCGTAGTTCATCGGGCATCTTGGAATAGATTGTTTGGGGCTGTCAAATCTACTAGCAGCCCAGTCCCCACTACTCGAACTCTCACGCGAGCCATAATGGCTAATTATCAATATCTCTAGCCAATCACAACTGGCGTATTTTTTCTTTCTTTTTTTTTTTTTTGTTGTTTCCATTTGCTTGTGACGTAGCTCCGACGCCGGCTCTGTGCACTGAGTCGCCAGCGGGAATTGAAGCCATCGCCAGCATCAACGTGCGTCCTTGCCTATTCGCTGCTGACGCTCGATCGCCTGCAACGACCTCTTTGGGATCATCAATTCCGGTTCAAGGCTACAGCCATCAACCATGACGGCACTTGTACGTTTCTCTACCCATCATTGGCGCCCCATCTCGTGCAGATGCCTCGTCCAAACCTCGAAGAAATTTGACTGACAGCGGAATTTCTTCAGCGGAGAGCCATCTCTTTCAATGCCTCCGCCCTTGCGGCGCGACAGGCTCGAACCTCGATTACACGCTCACGATTGCTGTTGGCATCTAGTACTCAGTTCCGTACCTACACCCTGTCCAGCCCCCGACGGCAACAGGCCTTCCAGTCGCAAATCGATGGCACTCCCAGATCATCTGTCCTCCAGTCCTCTCTGGGCGCCGCTCCGGCCAACCCGCAGACACTTACCGAGAAGATTGTACAACTTCACGCAGATGGCCTTCTCGAAGGGAGAAGAGTCAAGGCTGGAGATTATATTACGTTGCGGTTGGTCTATACCTTGTCAGGATACTAAGCAGTCGAGCTAAACACTCTGAAATAGGCCCCATAAGAGCATGACGCACGATAATTCATGGCCGGTCATTACAAAGTAGGGACACTTGACTGACTCGTTGTAATGGCACAATAACTAAGCTGTCTAGGTACATGGAAATGGGTGCCACCTCGGTCAAGGATAACCGCCAGGTCGTCATGACGTACGCAGTCTTGCTTCTTCCAATTGAGCTCGTATTCACTGTCTAATCCTTCACAGGCTTGATCATGACGTTCAGAATAACTCTGAACAAAATCTACGCAAATACCGCTTGATCGAAGAGTTTGCCAACACGCACGGCATCGACTTTTGTATGTTAGCACTACCGGGACCCCCCCATCCCCAAGATATCCATTTGAAGCGCGTGGAACTGACTTGATAGACCCCGCTAAACACGGAATTGGGCACCAAATTATGATTGAAGAAGGCTATGCCTGGCCAGGAACCGTCAGTGGTCAGTTAACCCAAACCCCGTACCGTCCTGTGCCCACTTCTAATGCCATATTCAGTTGCCAGTGATAGTCACTCGAACATGTACGGTGGTATTGGGTGTCTCGGCACAGCCATCGTCCGCTCAGACGCTGCAAGTGTCCTGGCAACCTCGACGGTGTTCTGGCAAATCCCCCCGACCGTGAAAATCACTTTCACGGGCGTCCTGCCTCCGGGGGTCACAGGCAAAGACACAATCATAGCCCTATGCGCTTTGCTTAATAAAGATGACGTGCTCAACATGTGCGTGGAGTTCACTGGGTCTGAGCAGACTCTGGCAAGCATTCCAATTTCCGAACGCTTGACAATCGCCAACATGACTACCGAATGGGGCGCGCTATCAGGTCCAACCTCTTTTCCGCCGCTTTCGTTGAGTTACTAACGTGTATGAGTAGGATTATTCCCTGTTGATGACAAGCTCATCTCATGGTACCGCGCCAGAGCCACACTCGCAGCCATGTCTAACAGTCCTACCAAGGATCGGATAAATCACGAGCGGATTGATAAGCTTTTGGAGAACCCCATGGTTGCTGATCCTGGTGCTAAATATGCCAAGGAATTCTATTTCAACCTGTAAGAACTCTTGTCTCATTCAAAGTGGTCACTCTAACAAGGCCACAGATCCACCCTCTCACCCTTTGTTGCTGGTCCCAACTCTGTCAAGGTTGCCAACCCTGTTAAGAACCTCGAGGCTCAGGATATCGCTGTAGACAAGGCGTATCTTCTGAGTTGCACCAACGGTAGAAGTGAGGATTTCGCTGCTGCTGCTCGTGTATTCCGGGAGGCTGGTAAGGATGGCAAGCCTGCCAAGGTTCATCCTCGCGTCAAGTTCTATCTTGCACCTGCGTCTTTGGCTGAACAGAAGATGGCGGAAGACGCGGGAGACTGGCAGGTTCTCGAGCAATCGGGGGCTCAGCTACTCCCAGCTGGCTGTGGTCCTTGCATTGGTCTAGTAAGTTATATACGTGGTTAATGCAATATGTTGGAGATTCCAGTGCTAATAAAGGCTACAGGGTACCGTATGTGGAAGACACTACATGTTCTAGAGGTCTGTGTTCAGTGCTGATCATTGATATAGGGCTTACTTGAGGAAGGCGAGGTGGGTATTTCCGCGAGCAACAGAAACTATAAAGGCCGCATGGGTAACTCGAGTCTGTGGTTCCAAATTTTTATACGATGCTAATGTGCTGTCTGTAGGAAGTCCCAAGGCACTGTGTTATCTCGCCAGCCCCGAGGTCGTCGCAGCCAGTGCTATTCAGGGTAAAATTGCTAGCCCTGGCTGGTACCAAAAGCCCGAGGGCGTCGAGAAAGTAGTCTTTGGTGAGGGGAGCGGTGACTTTGTTGCCGACAAAGCTCGCGCCGTTGGAGATGCCTTTGACAAAATCCTTGGTGAGATGGAGAGCTTGATTGGCGCTGCTGAAGGCGCTGCTGAGGAATCGGCAAGCCCAGCGGCCACTGAAGAAGAGACATTGACCACCGTCGTCCCGGGCTTCCCCGAGAGGATTGAAGGCGAAATCGTTTTCTGTGAGTGGCCTTCCATGCGTTTATGAAGTCATTTATTAACTGAAGCAGGCGATAATGACAACATCAACACTGATGGCATCTACCCAGGGAAATACACTTACCAGGATGGCATGACCACAGAGCAAATGGCCAAGGTGTGCATGGAGAACTACGATACCGAGTTTGGCAACATTATCAAGCCGAATGATGTTCTGGTAACCGGATTTAACTTTGGGTGTGGAAGCTCCCGAGAGCAGGCAGCCACATCTATCCTAGCCAAGCAGATTCCTCTCGTGGTTGCAGGTAGCTTCGGCAACATCTTCGGTCGCAACAGTGAGCTTTCCTTGAGGCTCTCCAGACTTTCCTTGTAATGTCAAATAACTAATGAAAAACTTTTAGGTATCAACAACGCTCTTCTTGGAATTGAAATCCCGAAGCTGATTGAGCGGCTTCGTGAAGCGTACAAGGATGACGCGGAGAAGCCTCTAACTCGTCGCACGGGCTGGAAGCTGCTGTGGGACGTCCGCCGATCTAAAGTCACCATTACGGAGCAAGATGGCTCTTCCTGGGAGCAAAAAGTTGGAGAGATGCCTCCCAGTGTTCAAGAGATTGTCGCCAAGGGAGGTGTGGTGAAGTGGGTGCAGTCGAAAATGCAGGCTTAAAGTGTGTGACTGGTGTTGGGAAGAGTTGTGTGCAATTTATATCACTGTGTATTATTTCATGTTGACGGATAAAAACGGCGCTTGGGATTTTGATGATGAAGTCAATGTCGGCTATATCTTAGGTACACAAGCTGGATATGTAGTTTGCATAGACATGTAGCTGAGGGAGTAGATCGGCATGTAAGTTAATGCTTGTTCTTGCGTATAGAGCAAATGAATCATGCAACAGGTTGTTAACATTTGGATCTGGGAAGTTGTATATTTATAATAATTTTTATTATTTTAAATATTATGATTATTTTTAATATTTTAAATAAGTATTTATTATTATTTATTAATAATGAATTAATATTTTTACTTAAAAATATAATCTTATTTAAAAATATAATTTGGGATTTATATAATACTTTTATTAATAATATATTAATTAATTATAATAAGCTTCTTAAGTTATATAATAATATTCTTTTAGTAAAATAAAATATTAAATAAAATTTTAATAAAAAATAGAACCTTAATTAATATTTTTTAATATTATTAAAATAAACTTAATAAATAATTTATTAATATATAAAGTAATTATTAAAATATATTAATTATTATAATTTAATAAATAACTTTAGTTATTATTAATATTATAATTTAATTTTAATTCTATAATAATATAAAGGTTATATTTATTATTAAGAGGTTTAGTAAAGTTATAATAACTAAGTTAAAAAAAAGCTATGCCTTAGCTTTTAGATATAATAATATATTATAATTTTTTAATTAAATATTAAAAAACCTTAATTTATTAAGCCCCTAAAATACTTTAATTAAATAAATATAACTTTAATATTTAATTTAAAATTACTAAAGTTTATAAAAATAATAATAATTATATATAAAGGAGGTTATATTTATTATCAAGAGGTTTAGTAAAGCTACAATAGCTAAGTCAAAGGAAAGCTATATAATAATTATATATAAGGGTTTATTTCTAAAGACTTTAATAATTAAAGTGAAATAAAATAAAGCCTTTATAAATACTATTAAAATAAAGTAAATATATTAAATTTTTAATAATAATTCACTATTATTAATATAACTAAATAAATATTTTATAATTATAATATAAAATAAATATATTTTCTAATTTATATTTTATAATTATATAAATATAAATTTATTAACAAATATTTATTAATATTTTTTTATTATATTAAAAAATTAAATATTATATAATTATTTAAAAAGCTTATATATACTTAAGAATAAATAATTAATAAAGTCTTGCTATTTTCACTATAGCGTTTTGCTATTTTTACTATAGTTGCAATAAGTGGGGATATTTCCAAAACTACTTAAGTTTTCAACTATAGTAAATAAAGCTTAGAAAATTAAAATAAAATATTCAAAAAATATTTATAGGTTGATTATTATGTAATTTATATTAAGCTTTTTTAAAAAAGTAATTTTATATTATTACTTTAGTAGATTTAAACCTAAATATATATAAAAGAATTTAGTTAGTTATTTATAAGTGAAAATTAAAAAGTAAATATTTTTTATAGATTTTATATAAGTTAAAAGCTTGTTTTTAAAAATTATCTTAATTTATATAAGTAAATATATAAGTTGTTAAATTAAGCTTTTTACTATATATAAAAATAACATAAATATAATAAATATATTATAATACTATTTTAATATTTAATAATTAAAATAGAATTTTTAAAATATTATTTATATTTTTAAATAGCTAGTCTTAGCTATTTATAACTATAGTATATTTTTTGGAATTTTGGGATTTGTCTTGCGCATAGGCTAGTATAGTGAAAATAGTAATATACTATAGTGAAAATAGCAAGACCTAATTAATAATATAATATTAATATTTCTAAAAATATTATTAATATACTTTAAAATAAATACTTTGATAATTATAAAAATATTAAAAAATATACTTAAGTATTTAAGTAATACTTATAAAAGTTTAATTAAATATAATTAATTAAGAAATTATACTAAAACTTACTTAATTATAATTTTTAATAATTTAAAACTTAAGTTTTTTTTATTTTTACTTTAATATTTATTAAAATTATAAAATAATTAATTATAATAAAAGTATTAGCTCTCTTAAGTATAAAAAATAAACTACTTAAAAAATTTAATTATAAAAAAACTATTATATATAATAATTTTTTTCTTAATTTTCTTACTTAGTATTAAAGCACTAGTTACTAAGGGAAAGTAAAAAAGTTAAAAAGGGAATTAAATAGTAACTAGCTATACTCTAGCAACTAAGTATATAATAAAAACTATATTTATTTCTAAACCCTCTTTATAAAAAGAAAGAAACCTCCCTTTTTATAAACTGTTTTTAGCCACAGAGTTATTATTATAAAATATAAAGTAAATAAGTTAAGCAAGTAGCAAAAGGTAAGTATATTAATAATATAAAACTTAAGCTTATATTTTTAATAAAGTATATATATAGTAATTATATCTCTCCTAAGTATAAAAAATAAACTACCTAAAAAAAACTAATTATAAAAAAGCCTTTATATATAGTAATAGCCTTTAATTAATTAGCTAGTTTAATTAGCTATATATATATAACTGCGTAAATTTTACTTACTATTTTAGGCTATTTTATTAGCTTTTTTAATAATTTTCTTAATCCCTTTGCTTAGCTTAGGGTTTTTAGTACCCTTTAGCTAGTTTAGCTTATACTTTGCCTTACTTAGCTTTAGTCTTTCTTTCTTTAGAGCTTTTAATTATAAGTCTATAATTTTATTAATTATAGATTTAGCTATTTGCTTAGCTATTTTATTAAGTAGTTAGGGTGTATGGTTTTATTAAGTAGTTTTTTAATCTTAAAAGCGTTATATATATAATTTATTTTTAAGGATTATTACTGCTTTTTATAACTTAATAAAATAATTTTATTTAGTCTAGTTAAATTATTAAATTATAAGTTATAGGCTTAAAGCTTATATTATACTTAAACTTTATTATTTAGGTCTTTTTATATATTTTAAGTTTAGTCTTAAACCTTAATTAGTTATATTTTATAGCCTAAATTTTTAAAGTTTAACTTAGTTAGCTATAATTAATTAAGTTAAGCTATAAATTAATTCTAGATTTTAAACTAAAGGCTGGGGCATAGTCTTCCTTTAACCTAGCTATTATAGCTTTACTAAACCTTTTAATAATAAATATAACCTTTATAGTAATTATATAAAGACTTAGCTATAATACCTTAGTATTATATATATAATTATAATACCTTTAAAATTTTATTATAATTATTCTCCTTTTTTATTATAATTATTTTAATTAAAAAATATAAGTAATTTTTAATATAATTAAAGAAAAGTATATTATTATAATATAATACCCTATATAATAAATTTTATAATTATTTATTATAATATATTATAAAGTATAAATTATAATATTTTTCTTATATATTTTTTATAATTTTACTTTTTTATTAATTATATTTTATATAATATTACTTTTTAATACTAAAAATTCTTTTTAATAAATAATAATTACTAAAAATATAATATTATATTAACTATTTATTAATAAAACCTTATTTTATTAACTTAATATTATTATATTATATTTTTTTTATATATTACTAAAGAAAAATAATACTTTAATACTTTTACTAAATAAAAATTATATTATATATAAATTTATATATATTAGTAATAATATATATACTATTTTAAAATTAACTTTAAAGTTAACTTTAATAACCTTAAAAAAACTTTAGGAAATTATTTTAATATATTTACTTTTATTAATTATACTTAAATTAAGCTAAGTTTAGCTTAATATTTTTAATATATTTATAATAAAAATAATTATATTTTATAAATAATTTAAATAAGTTTAGTTTTTTACTAAGGTTTTATTAATATATTACTTAAGTATAAGCCCTTAGCTTTTTTAAAATACTTAGCTTATTAATTTAATAAATAACTTTATATTATTTATTATTTTATTATTTTCCTTAATATTTATAATTTAATTAATATTAATATAAGTAAAGTAGTTTAAAAGTTTTTTTATAAAAATTATATTATTTTTATAATAATTTTAATAAATTTTTATAAAATATTTAATTACTTTAATTAAATATATTAAGTAATTTATAAAATTTTAAATATTAAAAAAGTTATTATTAAAGGCTTATATTATTATTATTAATTTATAATATAATAATATTAATTTATATTAATAAAAGTTTTTTATTTTATTAAGTATATTTTTTTTATTATAAATAATAAAGTTTTATTATAAAATTAGTAAAGTTTTATTAATATATTTTATATATTAAATAATTATAATTATTAAAAATTAAGTTAAAATAACTTATTAAAAAAAAATAAAGTAATAAAATTATTAAAAGTTTTTATATATTAATATTAATAATTTAAAGTATATTTCTTAATAAATTACTTTATAAATAATAAATAATATTATTTAGGCTATAATTAAATTAAAATAAAGTTTACCTTAAGTAATTAAAAATACTTATATAAATAATCTTCTTAATAATTTAAAAAAATTATAATTAAATATTACTTTTATATTAGCTAAGCCTTAGGACCCTTAGTATAAGTTTTAAATTTAAGCTTATTTATTTATTAAGTATTTTTATAAAATTCCCTAAATTTAAAATAAGATTTCCTTTTTTTATAAATTAAAAATTAAGTTATTTTTTATATTTTTTAAAATTAGCCTTTTTACCTTAATATTAATATATTTTTTATTATATTTTAGTTATATATTAATAATATAATATAATATTATATTAGTAATTTTTATAAATTTTTTATATTTCCCTTAAGGATTTATTAATTATATTTTAAAAATTATTTTTTTTATTTAACTAAGTAATATTTTTTTTTTAATTTAATATACTTTAATTTCTTTAATTTCTTATTTACTAAAGGAGTTTTTTAAGTTTAATATTATTAAGGATTTAACTTAGCTTTTTAATTATATTACCTAAGGTTTAAAAAACTAATATTAAATATATTATAAATATAAGAATATTTTTTAAAAAAGGCTAGTTAATATATTTATTTCCTTACTTATTTAAGTATTTAAAATAAGTTAATAAATTTTAATATAAGCTTTTTTTTCTTTTCCTTAATTTTTAAATTCCTTATTAATAATTTAACTAAGTTTTTAATATTAAGTATTAGTTTTTAATTATAATTTACTATTATATTTTTAAATTTTTTTATAATTTATATAATTAGCTAATTTATTTTTATATACCTAAGATCCCCCCTTTATTAAAGTTATTCCTAATATAACTTTTTTTCAAATTAAAATTTAAGTTAATACCCTAGTATTACTTTAAATAAAAATACTTTAATAAAGCTATTTTTTATATTATTATAAATATATTTTATTATAATTAATAATTATAGCTAATTTATTTATTTTTTATTAATAAAATACTATAAATAATACTTAAGGATTTAATTTATTTATTTTATTTATTTATTAATTTATAAATAAAATATAATTAATAACCTTTACTTAATTTTAAAAATAAAATATAAATTTAATTAAAATTTACTAGTAAAAACTAAGCTTTTATTTATTATTATTTTTAATAATATATTAAATTTTAATTTAATTTTTTTATAAAATAATATATTAAATTTTAATTTAATTTTTTTATAAAATAATATAATTAATTTTATTAAATTAATAATAATTTAAATTAAAAAGAAAAAAAAGTATTTAGTAAAATAATTAATAATAATAAAAATTATATTTACTTTATAATTTTAAAATATTATAAATAATAATTTAGTAATAAAGTTTATTAATAACTCTTATATAAATCCCTAGGGAATTAGTAAAAATTTAAACTTATTATATAATTTATATTACTTAAATATATTCCTTTAGTAAATTATATAAATATAAATATATTTTTTTATATTTTAATTTATATAATATTAATAAAATTTTTACTAAAGTAAATTTATTATTTAAGTAATACTAAAATACTTAACTAAAGGGTTATTATAATAAAAAAATAGTAATTTATCCTTAAGATTATTTTTATTAAGTATAAAAATATAATTTTAATATTATAATATATTTTAATTATTTATAAATTATATATTAATAAATTATTACTTTTTTACCTTAAATTTTAAAAATTTATACTTTTTTAACTTTAGGTTTTAATTTTATAAAATTTAAATAAAATTAATAAAAAATTCTAATACTTTATTATTATATATAGCTTTTACTTTTATAATAATATTTAAAAATAAAAATAAAAATAATTATTTATAATTAATTATTTTAATAACTTAGTTAATTAATTACTTAAGTATTAATTATTTATTACTTAAGTTTTTATTAATTAAAGTAATTATAGCTTTATTAAAAATATTTTTTAATTATATATATATATTAAATATATTATTTAATAAAAAATTTTTTTTATACTTAAATTAATTATTTAAAAAATAAACATTAATAACTTATAATTTAATTAGTTTTTTTTAAAAATTAAAAAAAAACTTTATATTTAATAAAGCTTTACTTTTATAATTTAAATACTTTAATAAGTTATTTACTAAATTACTTTTACTTAGTTTATATTTAATAATAAAATTAAAAAAAAAAAATATATATATTAATAAGTTTACTATTTAAATAACTTAAGTAATTTTATAAATATTTAAAAATTATAATAATTTAAAAATATTTTTATAAAATTTACTATTTTTTTAATATAATATTATTAATATATAAATAACTTTATAATTATAAATATCTCTTAATTTAAAGTTTTATAATTAAGCTTAAAGTTAGTAAATTTATAAAACTAAAAAGTTATAAAGTAATAATACTTTACTTAATTAAGCTAAAATAAAATTTTTACTATAATAAATTAAAAAGTATTTATTTTAATATAAATAAATACTTTTAAGTTAAAATATTAAAGTAAAAAAACTTTTTAAAAAGTATTTCTTAATTAATAAAATATTATAAATTTAATAAAGTTTAAGGTAAATTACCTTAGTTTTTTATTATTAATTATACTTTTTTATAAATATTATAAAAAAAGTTATAATTTTAAAGTAATTTTATATAAATCTTTAATAAAAATTATAAAACTTAAGAAATACTTAGACTTTTTAATAGGTTTTTAATAATTTTTAAATAGTAATATTTTTAATTTTACTTAAATTTATAAATAATTATTTTTAAAATAAAATAAATTTAAGAAATTTAATTTTATATATATAAAAAGTATATTTTAAAAATTTAATATATAATTCTACTTTATAAAATTAATTTAATACTTATTTAATATAAATAATATATTTTTCTTAAGTATATAAAAAAATAAAAATATTATTAAAATATATTATATAAATAATATTAATTAAGTTATATAATATTTAGTAAATATAATACTAAAAAATAATTAATATATTAATTAAGTTTATTAATATTATTAAAAATTTAAAGTAGTTATAATATATATAAAATATTTTTTTTTTAATATAAATTTAATAATAAGTATTTTTTATATTAATTTTTATAAAATATATTAATTTATTAATATAATTAAAAAATTTTAATATTAAAGAAAAAAAGTAATAATTTATTTTTATTACTTTATTAAGTTTTTAATAATTTATATAAAGTTATAAATTTTTATTTTTTTTTAATATAAAAAAAATAAATATTTTAACTAAGTTTTTTAAAAATTAGATTTTTTTTTTCTTTAGGTTATTTTAAATATATTTTTATAATTTTTTAAGTTTTTTAAGGAAAAAAAATAAATAATTTTATATAAGGGATTTATTTTTAGGAGTAAGTTAATTATATAATTAATTTTATAATATAAAGAAAAAATACTAAAATTAATAAAACTTTAAAAATAATCTTTACTTTTTTTATTAAGTAATAGTAAGACTTTAAATATAATAATAATTATAAAAACTTAAACTTTTTATTTATAAACTTAATAAAATTATAAAAGGAATATAATTTTAAAAAATTAAATAAAGTATAAAAATAATTATTAATAACTTAAATAAATAAATATTTTAAGCTTTTTAATAATAAATATACTTAGTAAAATAAGGTTTTTTTTAAGCTAAAGGTTTTAATTAATTCCTAAGTAAACTTAAGTAAATTAATAAATAATTCTTTAGGTATTAATTATTTTTAAAAAAATTTCCTATATATAATAATATTTTATAAAAAAATTATTAATATTTTATAATTTAATTATTAATAAAAGTAAAAGAATTTAAGTAGGTTTTTATTATTAAGTAAATTACTTATTAATAATATTAATTTTATTATAATTATTTAAATTTATATAAAAGTTAAAAAATATTTAATTATAAATTTAAATAAAAATTTATATTTTTTAAATAATTTATAAAAAAAGTATTAATTTAATTATAATAAAAATATTTATTTTAATTAATAATTTTTTCTTAACTCTTTTTTTAAGTATTTATTAATTTAATAATTAAAAATATTATAAAAGTTATATTTATTATTAAAAGGTTTAATAAAGCTATAATAACTAAGTTAAAGAAAGGCTATGCCTTAGCCTTTAGTTTAAAATCTAAAATTAATTTATAGCTTAACTTAATTAACTATAGCTAATTAAGTTAAACTTTAAAAATTTAGGTTATAAAGTATAATTAATTAAGGTTTAAGACTAAACTTAAAATATATAAAAAAACTTAAATAATAAAGTTTAAGTATAATATAAGCTTTAAGCTTATAATTTATAATTTAATAACTTAACTAAATTAAATAAGCTAATTATTTTATTAAGTTATAAAAGGTAGTAATAATTTTATTTAAAAATAAATTATATATATAATACTTTTAAAATTAAAAAACTACTTAATAAAATAATATATTATAAAAGTAATAAATTTTTATAATAATTATAAAATAAGTTAATAGCTAACTAAAGTTTATTATAAATAATTATAATAACTAAAGGTAATAAAAAACTAATAGTAACTATTATTAAAATAATAAATACTATTATAAAAACTTATAATCTTAATACTATAACAGGATTATAGGCCCTAAAGGGCGCTGTAATCTATTACCTATTATATATAGGCTATTGTAAAGGGAATCCTAGCATAAAGTGCTAGTATTACTGATCTTTTTGATTATTAGCTCAATTAGCACCCTTTCTAATTACTGTTACAATTATACTAGCACTTTATGGGTCTTCTGGAGGTCATAGGTTCGAATCCAGCTTAAGGCAGCGGCAAAGCCGGCCCGGCTAGGCTAGGGGCCCCTCTGAATCTCTTACGTCAGGCTCACAGATAGTGGTTTTCTAGGGGTCAGCATCAGCCTATAGGGCCAACGAGCCCGGAACAAGATATTCCAGTTAGGCCATCAAGCCAGTTAAGCCAGCGTGCCTAGGCAAGATACCCTATATCCCTTGCTATAAAGCTGTCAGGTGCCAGCTTATAGAAGGGGAGGATAATTATAACAGGATTATAGGCCCTGAAGGGCGCTGTAATCTATTACCTATTATATATAGGCTATTATAAAGGGAATCCTAGCACAAAGTGCTAGTATTGCTAATCTTTTTGATTATTGGCTCAATTGGCACCCTTTCCAATTACTATTACAAATACTATTAGCGCTATAAAGAAAGTTTACTAAAGCCTAAAGAATAAATAAAGTAAAAAAGGGTAACTTAAATTAATTATAAAAGAGAAAATATAAATTAGCTAGGCTAGTTAATAATTACTAAATAAAGGTTTAATAATAATTATTTTAATCTTAGCTCTTAGGTAGTTTATTTTTTATACTTAGGAGAGATTATATAATATAAGTAAAAAAAATATAAAATATAAAGAAAATAAGTTTAAAATAAATTAATAAAGTTAACTTTAAAGAATTATTAAAAAACTTAAATATTAATTTATAAAAAGAGTTAAAATATTTTTTAATATTAAAGAACTTTATAAAAATTATTAAAATTTCCTTACTTAAAATTAAAACTTTTTTAATAAAGCCTAAAACTATTATAATATATAACTAAAATTAACTTAAATTACTTTAAAGTTAAAAAAAAAATACTTTTTATATTTTTTTTATATTTAATTAAAAAATTTATATTATTTATTAAAAAGTTTAAATAAGTTTTAATAATTATAGCTATAATAATTTATTAAAAAATATACCCTAAGTTATTAATATTTAAGTAAAGTATTTTAAAATATTTTTATTACTTAATTTTTTTTTTAATATTATATTTTTATATATTTTTTAGTAAAAGTAAATAATTAAAAGTAATTAATATTAATAAAACTTTTATAAAGTAAGGGAAAAATTTAAGTATTTATAGTAAAAGGTATATATTATATAAAGTAAAGAAATTTTTATAATAAAAATTATTAATATTAAATTATTAATTAATTATAAGCCTTAAGGCTATTAATAATAGTTTTTTTTAAGCTTAAAAATTTATAAATAATATAATAAATTTAATAGTAATTAATAAGGGGTATAATATTTTTACTACGCAGGCATAATCTTATATAGGTATAACTTTTCTCCCTTTATTATTAACTAAAAAAAAAATATTAGCTTAAATAATATTCTACTGCCTTTACTTTAAGTATTAGTACTTTATTTTTA